>NC_046657.1:62773184-62775408 GCF_010883055.1 Belonocnema kinseyi
GTGAACATATAGTTATGGAACTTCGCCCCGGCCACGTGCCAAAAAAAGGACTTACTCACAAAGACTCCATTAAAACCAATATTTACTACCGCAATAAATAAAAAGATTAATCTTGAGACGGCAGCTTTCGGAAAATATCCCTCTTTCTTCCAATAAATTAGGCCGAACTAAGATTGAATAACGCGAGACTTCAGGAACAACAACGGTAAGTGAGAACGAGTCCTGGCGGGCTCTCGGCTCGTTCCTCTTCTCGCCTTATCCTCCCTCTCGCTCATGCGCTGATTGGTAGAAGTTGGCGAGACGGCAGGCAGTGTGTTGTAGCGGACTTCAGTGCCGACTAATAGGGGTACTAGCGGTCCCCGTAGTCTGTACTATCCTCCTCATGTTACGATTTTGACCAACCAATCGTACTTTATTCGATTGATAATCATTCTTTTTACTCACCGGTGAGACCTATTGGCTACAGCCTGGAGCCCAAATTTATCCTGCCATCAGCAATAAATCTGGTGCCAGTAGTTCCAATAGTAATGGTCCGGGCCTGGGCTAAAGAGCTCCAACTAGTTATGCTGGTGATTTTAGAATTAAAACTTTTCAAAAGAAGTATTGTAGAGTTCCGCGCCAGGTAGAGAAGTCGAATTTGGAATTTTCGAAACGATCTAGAATATCCCTCAAATCCAATCGGCATCTCGACAAAAGTCTTCTTGAGGGGTGGCGTACGCGTCGAAGCATTGGTTGGTAGTCCATGTTACGTCGGGAGAATTTGAACGGCCTAAAAGTATACACTTTGCCCTCGTCGTATATCTCTGGTTCTTTCAATATCCACTATAGTCCCGGGTGTCCATGATGCCCCTTGAAGTTTCTCGCAGTCAGCAGCCATCCACAGATTATATAATAAAATAAACAAAACAAAGCGAAATCCGTTCTTAAATATACAATTTCTTATAATTGCAGTCGTTAGTGAAAAATAATGTGTCGAGAAACTAGGAGAGCAAGGAACGGGAGATATAGCAATAAGAAGTAGAAGGACACAAACAGAGACCATAAACAAGAGTGGGGAGGATTGAAGAATATGCAACGGGAATATAGCAGGCTTGGCAATAAAGTATAGGTAGAAATATGAAAATAAGGGAAGAAAATATAATCAAGGAGGTCGAATTAATTATTATAGGGATTAAAGAAATATTAGAATGCACAAGTAAAACGAAGTTAGTGGAGTAGGGGATAGAAGTGGACGGGATGAGCAATGTAAACAGAAAAAGAGAAAATTCAGAAGGTATTCAAGGAAATAGAGAAAAGATACAAATAGTGGAGAAAAATCTAGGAGAAAAAAGAGGAAGTATACTTATTTATGTGATAAAAAAGAAGAGGGAAATAACAAGTTTTAAGAAGAGTCGGAGAAGCCTAAGATGGAAGAAGAGGTTTGCAATGTAGTCACGCCAGAACCTAGACTTTCACCTATACTGCAACGTCTTTTCCTTATTTTCAATCGCACTCATCAAAACCCTCTCTTTCTGCTGAGACATGTAATTACTTACCCGTCTAATACATACATATCTCCTCTTCTTAATAGCACCATATTACCCCATTATCCTCCATAATTACAAACTCCTTCAAAATGGTCAATCACATACACTAACTTCCTCTCTGCATACAAACACTTGCACCCAAACGCAAAAAAAAAAATCTTGAACTCTTAGCCCTCACATTTATACAAATCACCCTCCTCCAACTCACTCTGCTACACCAGTGAACACCATCTTTATTTATAGTTGTACTTTCTGCCTCTTTCTGATACAACTTCCTCTCCTCTCCTTCCTTTATTATACCGTACATCACTTTTCTCAGAATTCCCTTCTTTTTGCTTCTTCCCAATCCTCTCCCCCCATGACTTACCCATCGGACACTTTCACTTTCCCCCACTCCGTATACCACATCTAACACCATCACCCTCTACCCCCTTCCCTCTCATTCCCTTGTGTCCTATCTTAACCTTCTATAATATTTCCTTCTTTTCCACCGCGTCCTTATTTTCCTTCCTTCGTCTTCCGTTTTCACCATCCATCTCCAACTCTTACGCCCTTCCTTATTATTTTACACATTCCCCATCCTTGCCTACTATATTACTCTTTTATTTTCCTCCACTTTCTTTCGTCAATTATCCTCCTTTCTTTGCAAACCCTTCTATGACCTTTCCTCGCGACCACTTTTCACCTTTTTTAGATCA
>NC_046657.1:62775508-62799989 GCF_010883055.1 Belonocnema kinseyi
CTCTTTTATTTTCCTCCACTTTCTTTCGTCAATTATCCTCCTTTCTTTGCAAACCCTTCTATGACCTTTCCTCGCGACCACTTTTCACCTTTTTTAGATCACGCTCTCCCTTTCATTTCTTACCTTTCATGCTATTCTTCTCCACATTCCCGCCACATTGTAAAATCTGTAGTTTGATTTCAATTGAGCATCACTTTTTTAGCGTCCTGTTATAATATGAAATCGCCTTGTGTTGAAGCAGTCGTTAGTACCATTTTACTTTGCTGACTTCAGATTTAAAAATAGCAAGAACTAGGATCTAAAATAATGCATAGGGAGATATTACAATGAGTTGCAACTTCATGCTTTCAAGAAACAGAAAGCATTCTAAACAGGAAAAATTTTATTCTCACTTCAGTCCGGCTTTTATAAAAACAAAAAGTGGTAATAAAACGTCGTTCAGTGGTATTAGAATAAAATGGCATCAGAATAGAGCTATCCGAGAAAAATATCCTTCTCTAATCCTCCCTTCCTTTTCTAGCACTCCCTCCCTATTTTCCCGCAATCCCCCTCCAACCCATTTTCTTCCCTTTCATTCACTCTCTTTTCAGGAAAACAGTGTAAGAGCTCTATCTAGATTTACGGAAAAACGTAATTGTGGCCAAAAGCGAAACTCACACCTCGAATTGAAGAGATTTAAAAAGCATTTTAATCTTTAATAGGCATTTAGAAATATAGATTTTTGAAGATTAGAAAACATTTAGAAGCTTTAAAGGGATTCTGAAATGTTTCAAGAAAATAAGCCAATTTTCCCAAGTTTTCTCGGGAAATTTAGAAAATTTGAAGGCACTTTTTTACAGTTTAAATCATTTTTAAAAATTCGAAGAAAAATTCGATGCAGTTTAAAATATTGCCACGCATTTAAAGCGGTTTGAATCGATTAGTATTACTCTAACACTTGGACAAATTACGGAAAATTTATCAAATATTTTGTAAAGCTGCAAAATATTTGTAAGTTACAAGTTCCTTAATTTTCGATATTCAATTTATTTCGCTTTTGTAAAAATTTTATTAATTTCTTTATTTTACTGCTGCCAATTTAGAACCTGCGCGTTTTTCCAAGGCTTGGGTTAATTATTTAAAATAGTCTAAGTTTATTGGATTGACTCAACCTATTTCAAATTTTGCCGCCAATCCTGCTGCTGTGTACCAAACTGTTTCTGTCCTTCTGGTGATACCTCAGTACTTATTGAACATCTTGAAATTATACTAGGATTCAAGTTTCCATCTGATACTTAATTTTCTGATTAACTTATAGGCCTCGAAGCGCAATTCATGATCTTTTTTGTTAGGAAGGTTTGTTGTCGATCCCCGGCAATGCGAGTGGGACCTCATTAGATCCGAACTGGATATCACTGACAAAGTTTCTGGTGCTATGATTTCTAATTTGGATTCCGTCTGAGAAAGAATTTTAGTAGTTTGCTTGGTTGCTCATATACTTTGGAGAGAATGCCTTGGACATTATCTCAAAATCGTTTGAACCCAATTGGTGGAAAAATTATCACCAAATTCGGAAGAGATTTTTTGTTGGGCACAGTATTTTTCATGCAGTCACATCCCTGAGTTGTTTGTATCTTCTGTTCCAGCATTCTATATTAAAGCCAATCACAAAACGCCATTTCTACCAATCAGGATTAAGCTGGTTGTCAAAAAAGAAAACGATGCCGGACAAAGTGTCATTTTGCTTCAAGCAGTTTCAGGAGCAGCATATGGATTGTTTGATTAATTTATAAGAAAATAAAGTTTTTTCCGATACTACTATTTTGTTATAAAGTATATTCATTTTGAGAACTAGATATCCCGTGATTAAGGTAATAATTTATTTTTATTTTCCAAAAGAAAATTTCTTCAAAATAGTGTCGACTTTTCGTTTTTGTCCCAGTTACTTCATGATTTGTTTAAATTGATATTTCTATTATTAAAATGATATACGCTTTCATTAAATGTAGTTTAGAATTTTGTCGTAACCTCCAAAAATATTGTTCTGTTTATAAGTTTTTGTATATCCAGTTTTCTAGTCTTGGAAAACTACACGAAAACTCATATTTTATTTTTGAAGAGTTAGTTAATTCCGCCATTTGATGATTAATTCTGTCGAAACCTTAAAGAAATTATTTTCCTTCTTTCATTGATTTAAAAATAACAAACTTGTAATTGGAAACTGCTGTCTTAAAATAAAATATCTATTTATAATTGTTGTGATTAATATATTTAATCTTTTAAAATCATTTCATTTCAAATTTAAGTATTCTTAAAATTAGTGATGATATATAACGGACTTATTTTCAATAAATTGGTTCGGTTATAATTTATCGATTTCTGCAAATCTTTAAAAAGAAAATCCTTTGAAAAGGCCCGAATTTTTCCGAATATTTCATAAAGTCCTATAAAATAAAATCTGTAAAATATTCAAGATTATTTTTTAACATATCTGAGATATTCAAAAATCTTTTTTTCGTCCTTAAAAATCATATAAAAATTGTTCTTATTTCAATTTAAACTTAAACTGATGATACTTATTTACTTGTTCTTCATGTTTAGTATTTAATGTCAGTTTGAATTTAAGGGTTAAAACCTTATTTTAATATTTTTATGTACATTTTTATATTGTATTATTAATAATATTATTTATTCTTCTTAATGGTATTAAAGAAACGTTCCAAATTAGTGAATTTTCATTAGTACTTAAAATGAACTTCAATATAAACATTTTTAATCGGAGATCGCGATTCTGTATCACTCTCAATTTCGTTGAAATGAAGGTCATACTCGGCAATTGTAAAAGATATTTGCCTTTTTTATCACGTTTAAAAAGATACTTTATTGTCTCACAATCAAAGTGGTTAAATCTAATCTAACTGCTACTTATTAGATTGAACATGACCACGAACTGCCTAAGCCTACAACAAAAGAGGGACTAGGTGTACCTTATGTTTTTGAGGTCGCTGAATCCGAATCCGGTGTCCGTTCGACGCCATCAGATCAGCATCAAGGGCAGTTCGAGGTCAAACTTACAAAATTCATTTCTAGCCAACTAAATTAGGATTACTTCAGGTTTAAGTGGTCATTTTAGCAACGATTTTTTCGTAGCTAGTGTGTTTATGATTTCCTAAAAAGTAGGAGCAAACTTGCCTAAAGCTTTTCCATGCTTCTTTTTCATCAATAGTCATTCTTCGCTCAAATTCATCATTGTTTAGCAAAGCTCTAATTTGCGGACCGTCAAAGACTCCCTCTTTTATTTTAGCATCGAAAAATTTAAGAAACTTCTCAAAAATCTACTTATAAGCATTATTTTCTGTTTTTCTGATTACCTTAACAACTTGTTTTACTAAGCCGAGTTTTATATGTAATGGAAGTAACAGCGCTTTGATTGGATCTACTAAATGTTTATTTATAACATTTGACAATCCTTGAATAAGATTTTCTGGAAGAGTCCAATTTTTTTACATAATGCTAATCACGAGCTCGGCTATCCCATTCGCATATAAAACACTCTTGTTTTGTAAATCAACTCTGTCGTCCCAGCATTATTGTTACGATTTTTAAATTTGTAGATACCTGCCATTTGTGACTATTGTAATTCAATTTATTCACAAGAAACTGAAGAGCCTCATTTTTTTCGCTGATTGTAACAGAGTGTGCAACTGGCACCTTTTAAACTTCTTGTAGACGAGTCTATGAATAGTCGCAACTCTTTAGCATAATAAAGTATGCTTTTAAATTTTTCAACGAATCCCTTCAAAGTAGGTGCTAAACAATTTTTTCTTTAAGTCTTGATGCTAGGTGTTCTGCACTTTCTTAAGAAAGGCTCAGATCTCGAATTAGAACGCTTATTTCTTCTTGGTTAAAGTATCCTTTTTTTTTTAATTTCACTATCCGATGCGGATTCTTTCTCTAGATCATCTTCTCTACCTTCTTAATTTTTTGACTCTTCCATACCCTCTGCATTGTTTATATTGTCCTGATTAGTGCATTGATTTTGTTTCCATAGAACTATCTCACTCAATGTTGATGGTATATACTAGGTACGTAACTCAATCAATAACATGGTAAATCAACGTAAGTAAATTCTTTGAATTAAAACCTTCAGTCCTGCATAAACAAAAGTAACAATCCATTTCATGACTTGAAGGTTTACGCCAAATCGTAGGCAGAGGGATAAAAAGTTTTTTTTCATTGTCTTTGCAATGTTTGCTAATGTCACATAGACAAGTCGAACAAGTGATATGAGGAATCCAAGAATGGTCAAGACTTTCCTTTGCCACCATAACAATTAATGTATATATTTTTACAGAATCTGTTAAAGACCTTCCATTTTTGGGTATAATTTATCTAACACATACGACACAAAACGTGTTTCGACTATCACCAGATGGCATGGTAAAGGAGACCATGTGGTTTAAAGAAATTTTTCCAAAAAATGAAACTGATTATAATATATACTGTATACAATCTGTTGAAATGATAAATTAATACTGCGCAAAATAGATTTCTAGGATGAATACTTTATCAAACTTTACTGGTGATGTTTAATATTAATATTACCAAAGCTTAGTGAAAACCTACATGACATTCAAATCACCAAAGCCGGGATGTGAAAACTAACTCGTAACCTTCTGCATCGAAATTAATGCCTGAGCGTTCAAAGAAACTTCCTATAAATTTTCTGCATTTAACACAGTGAAGTTAGCTGATGGTTGATGTGAAAACACCTAATTGTATATGAGGACGATCATGACTTTTTCTATACATACCGGCTTTAGTTCAAATGTCGTAAGCCATGACTAACCTAACATTTGGAAGTTGCATTAGGAAGTTATAATTTTATTTAAATTTTCTATCTCTACGATATAAATTTTAATCAGTTTCATTTTTTAAAAGTATTTCTTTAAAGCACCTATTTTCTTAGGAAGTTCACTTTTTGGTAAAAAATTCAACTGGTTTGTTTAAAACATGTACGCTCTTTTGTATTAAGAATTTATCTTTTATCAGAGAAAAGTCAGTTTATGTATCGAAATAAATAAAATATTTAATTATTGAAAAATTTTATATTAATTAAAAATTGTTTCGCTCAGTTTAAAATATTCTTCTTGTCTTTTTCCTTTAAAATCCTACTATTTGGTTGAAAATTTAAATATTGTCTTGAAAATTTTTTTTTCTAAGTCTAAATTTTTAACTAAGAATTCAACTAATCTGTTTTTGATCCAAAAATGATCGTTTTTGAGGAAAATTTGATAATTTGGTAGACCGTTTGTACATTTTATTTTTGTTTAAAAATTAACAGCTTTTAATTATAAAATTCAACTGCTGTAAATTTGTCTTTTTTTGGTTCAAAATTCTGATATTTTTACATCTTCTGGGTTAAAATTAACCTGTTCTGCTTAAAAGTTGAATTGTTTTGATGTAAATTGGTTTTTTAGTTAAATTTAGGTGTTTTTTTTTAAATCTTTTCAAGTCGAAATACCAATTATTACATTGTTTTTTGAAACTTTACATTTTCGGTGCAATTCGACTGATTTTGATTTTTAATTAAAATCATTTCTTCCTAGAAATCACAACCATTACAATTTTGCAAAGAATTAATCTTTTTAATTGAAAATTCAACCATTTGGTTAAAAGTTGAACATCTTTTTATCAAATTAATTTTTTTATTGATGATTTATAATTTTAGCTGAAAATCCGAGAATTTGCTTCAAATTTTATATAATTTTTTTTTGTAGAATCTTAAACTGCCCGTCGTCTTTCTAAAAATAAAATTCAATATCCTGGTTCATAATTAATTTTTGTTGTTGTTGAAAAATCAACTATGATGTTTAAAATTCGTCTTTTTAGTTGAGAATTCATTATTTTAGTGAAGTTCGAATGATCTTGAATTTAAATCAAAATATTTTCTTGTAGGCTTCGTCTAGTCGTCCTGAAAGTTCAGGATGACTAGTCAAGCTTAGGAACACTATTGAACTAATCCCGAATTTTGGCACGACGAGAAACTTCGAATTTAAATACTTAGTTGAAAAATTACTTATTTTGTTTAAAATTGTACTTTTTTCTTAAATATTTTTGTCTGCTTCGATAGAAAGTTCGTTACTTTGGTTAATAATTAATTTTTTTATTAAAGATTAAACTATTTGGTTATAAGTTCGAATATCTTCTTACTAGTTCTTCACTTTTGCTTAAAGTTCAACTATTTTCTTGTATTTGCAATTTTTCGGCCTAAAATTATTTATTTTAATTCAAATATTGGGCTAGAAAATAATCTTCCTTTGTACAAAATTCATCTTTTCGTGCTTAAAAGTCAACTATTTTTCAAAAGATTCCGCTTCTTAGCTTGATAATTCAACTCTTAAGCGTTTTATTATTATTTAATTCTATTTAATTAAAGCAATTCAAAAGATAAATGCACCTAAAATGTATTAAATTGATCAAATAAGACGATTCCCGTTTTTGATAGAACATTTTAAAAATTTTAAATGCTTCACAATTGCTTGGTAAACTTTGGTTGAAAAATGTTCTCCGGTTGTTGGTAGAAGGGCAGAGACCAAGGTCTATCAGGCGTTGTTCTCAATTTCGTTAGTTTGTTTCGGGTGATAAGATTTCCTACTGCTTTCAAACGCACACTACTCCCACCCATTGGGATATTTTCTCATTCTAAAAAATTTTTCAGGTATATATAGCAGTGGAATTGACCTAGATTAAGCAATTTTTCTTTACGAAATCGAACAAGGAAGATGGAGATCTTTCTCGAAACATTACTTCTGGCCTTCATGGCTTTTATCAATTTTTGTGGTAAGTTTTCCCACTATAACATACGTTTTAAAAGGTTTTGGAGAGGATTGGTGTGAAAGGTGGGGAATAAAAGAAAATTAGGGTAATGGTGGTGAAGGATTTGGGAAACGGAAAGAAAAGGCGGAGTTTGATTGGAAGGACTCAAAGGCTGGAAGGAGATGGATGGAGTGGGAAGGAAAGTGAAGAGGTCAAAGTGTTTGGTAGAAAATAGGACAGACTTTAATTTTGCTCGCGGTCTACCTGATTGACCTACCCTCTCTACTTGACTTCCCCTCTCATTCCTTACTGAGCCCGAGCGCTGTATCACACGAATTTTCTACAAATTTGAAAAGTGTAATTTTTAACATCTAAGTTTTCTAGAAAATTCAACAGTTGAATTGTCAAGATATAATTTTTCTCTAAAACAAAATCTTTTAATTGCAAGTGACATATCTTTGGAATCGCAAAGAAATATTGATTTCAAATATATTATTTCTAAATTGCTGATTAGTGGTCAACTTTTTCTTACGAAGCAAGACATCAAAGGCGTGCCTTCCTACCCCCGCTAAATGTTGGAAAGGGGTAGGGGATTGATCAACAGTATTTCTTTTAACCGGCAAAGAATTGTATTTTTGCCCCCACGAGAGGTTAGGAAGCTGGTATGAATTTAATCATGGGTTTTCAAAGTAAACAAATTTTTAAGGACAGTTACATTTTTAACTAAAGTGATGAATCTTGAAACAAATTTAATTGTAAAGAAGAAATTTAACTTTTAACATTTCATTCATTGATATTTCACTTAAGAAAAGATTTTTATTCTAAATCAAGAACAGTCTATTCTAACCAGAAAGAGGAATTTGTATCGAAAAAGGAAATAGTTGTTCTTTCAACCAATATATATTAAATTTTTTTTAATTAAAGAAGAAAAGAAATGTAGTTGAAGTGACGCATTAAAAGTACGCAATCGATCGTAAAGCTTGAGAATGTGTCCACGCAGCAGATAGATTTTTTGTTGTTGATTTTTCATATTCCTGAAACTAAAAATTTTTTCTTCTCTTTTCACAGAATCACAACACGAGTTGATTTTCAATTACGATAATCGACAGATTCATGTAAGTTTTAGTGCTACGACTGGTTTACCGGATAGTTTCACGCTTTTAGGTAAATCTCGTAAACCTCCTAATATACTTTTCTACTATGAGCAAGAATACTTGGAATTTATAGACCACGTAGGATTTTTTTTTGTGACCACGATGAATAATCGTAAAAAACCGGATGAGCCAGGCTGGATTGTAAAAGTTAGAAATGCAGAAACATTCAATATAAAATCGCGTAAGTATTTCCGAAGCTGAAAAGAGGGTCCAATTCCGGCTAAATCTGGGTAGATCCTTAGTAAGTCTTTTTTTTAGGCTGGAGCGAATTTATCATAAAATTTATCATAGAATTCAAAAATGCATTTCGGAATTTCTTTTCACTTATTTCTTTTTTTATTTCACTAGTTCCTTTTCATTTATTTCTGGAGGAAATAAATCTGTAAGTTTTCATTTTTTTTAAATTGAAGTATTGAGGCGTGTCAGCAGGCACTTCCACATCCTCTTGGATTAACATGAGAAAATCTTCAGTTTTCGCAACATTGTCTTAATATATTTTATTTTGAACCCACCCTGACTGTCCCCGCACCTCCCCAAATAAGACCCAAAAATAAAAAAATACCTACAATTTTTACGTACTATTGTTTCGTTTTCAAAAATTTTTGGTCGTATTTTTTATATAAATAATTAATAATAGACAATTTAGATACCTCCTATGACTTTATAAACATTTTTAAACATTTAAATAAATGTAGCTTTTTTAAACAATTATTCACTCCCACAAAATGCAGAAAATAATCGTATTTTCTTATTGAAATATAATAGTTGGTCATTGTTTGAAGTAGGACATTTTTTAAAAGAAGTAATTATTTAAGCAATTAATTATTGTTTATTTAAAAAATGTTTAAAGAAATTGTCAGACATGTCCAATTTTTTCTCACACTGGTATCCTATCTACTTTTTGTTGAATTACAAAAATTTCAACAAATTCTTATTTGTTTAAACAATTCTTATTTCCTAAATCATCTTTTTTGTGGATACCTTGAAGAAATGAAATAGAATAGAACACATAAAGTTATTATTATGATTGTGTAGTGTATTCCAAATCCGTTTTATATGCAGTCTAACTACGACTCTGACAAAAAACATTTTTTTGCCAATGATAATGTTTTCTTTCTGATATCTGTAAACTAGAATTTGAAAATTGGTTTGCCTTATTTTTTATGAACTTATTGATTATAAATAAATTGTAACAAGTGTATAATGTTACCTGAAGTAAATTTTTATGTTAATTATTTTAGTTTTAATTTTATTATTATTTTGATTATTATAAAATAATGTTTTCATTATATTAAATATGTTAAATATGTTTTTCTTATACACTATACATTCAGAAAAAATTGGATGTATTCTATTTTATTTCATTTTTTTAAAGTTATAATTTTGCAAGAAAAAATTAGCATAGGATACCAATTCCAGAAGAAACTGAAAAATTTTTAATTCAATTTTTAAAAATTTTGTATATAAACAATAAGTAATTGCCTAAATAATTAAATAATGTTTTAAAATAAATTTACTGCTCCAAAAAATGGCCAACTATAACATTTAAATCAGAAAATACTATTATTATATATATTTTTGGGAATAAATAATTATTTTAATGAGTTAGATTTATATAAGCAAATAAATATTGTTTATAACTTCATGGGAAATATTTGAATTGTTCATTAGTAATACTTTGTAAAAAAAGATGACAGAAATTCTTAAAAATTTACAATAATACGTAAAACTGCAGCGTTCTTATTTTTGGGTTATATTTGGGGAGATTAAGGGGGTGGAGGGTGAAGGTGGGTTAAAAAAGATTTGTATGGTTTTATTTCGCAAACCAGGCTTAAATTTAAGAAAAAAACATCCTTTAACGTACTCTCACCAAAATTTGGTTTGGAAACCTCTGAAAGCAAACCCTTACTGAAAATTGTAAGAAAATGTGATATAATTTCAGTTAAAACTAGAAATTAAATTAAAGAAGAATCCATCAGTATGTCTTTAAAAGACATTTCTTCATGAAAGGATTTTGTAACCACTCCTAAATGCAACACATTATTTAAATTGTTTATGCGTGAGTGATAATTAATGAGGTCTTGTTAATTCAAGAAATTGATTACTTTAAAAGGGATGTTAAAATACATTATTATTAGGGGATTTTGAGAAAAGTATACGGAAGACATTGGGATTATGTTTTTATTTATAAAATGTTTGGGCATATGCTCTGAAAACATTGTTACAAATTGTTTTTAATTCTTTATATAATTTAAACTTCAAACAAATGTTACATCAGATGTCCTTCCTAATTCACGGAACGGTTTGCTTTTATAATTCGTTCAAATATATTGTCAATTTCTTTGATTTTACCCAGTATTATTAGCTAAGCATTTGCTGTCCTAATTGAGCCAAGATTAAGCCATTTTTTCAGCTTAGACAATCGAAACAACCAAATGAATACAAATAATTGAAACCTTATTCCAACTAGTTCTCAATTTCTCCTAGTCAAAGAATTCGCGTCTTACAAACAAATATAAACAAATCTTTAAAATTTATAGATCAATTATAAAATGTTTGGAATTTTTCCACATTTACTAGAATCCGTGAAAATAACTGGATGAAAACTTTTTTTTAATTTCTTAATTTCCTGAAGTTCTTTGAAATCGTTTAAAAACATCCTTGAACTTTTAATATTCCATGAAGTTTTTGAAAATTCTTCTAAAGTTCAGGACATTTTTTTATAATTCCATAAATTTTGCTTTAATCTCTGAAAAAGCCCATGAAATCTTAGAAAGATTATAATATCCCTGAATCAATCATTGTTTAATCCATTAGATTTATTTTTTTTAGTGTGAGATAATATTAAATTTGTGAAATTGTACATAAATACGCGCCTATGAAATTGAGAATTAAGGGTGCTTTGCTTGCCCGCACGAATAAGCATTGATTTGTTTAGTGTTTAATTTTGTAATTTATTGGAAACTTTTTTTTTAATTGGAAATATGTTTTTTCTTTTTACAAAGGTATACCGCCAAAGTACATGTCGCGAGAGAAAATCATTATCCCTGATGTTGGCAAACCAATTTTTGTATACCGCAAGCTTGGTTTTTTTCCGGAAAACCAGCATCGTCCTATTGAAGAAGTGAGATTTGAAGATATGAATGTATGTATGTTTCCTGATTTGGCCGACCTAATTAAAGTTGATCAACGTGTTTTTACGCACAAGGGGATGAGAGTAAGGGTTTTTCGATTAATGTCAGGGAGATACATAGGAGCCGAGCTTGCGTGAAGAGGCTTCGACCTGAGTTCGACTTGGTGATGCCTTCAGTTCGTCTCCAAGAAATCAATGTGTGCCTCTATCTCAGAAATAAAATTAGATCTCAAAAATATGATGTAGTCAAAATTTACGACTTCAGAATGTCTTGATTGGGGGGAATTTAATTTGGAACTAAGTCGAACAATTTTTAATTGTACACTGAAAAATAAAGTCTTAACTCTATGCTGGTCTTCTTTTTATTTTTGCCTCAAATTAAGAGAATAAAAACATTAAGATTACCTTAATAATCAAAGCATGGGTCAAAGTTTTCTACAACTTTTCCCTATCTTTCTGGCAATGCACGGATTCCCTCCCAAAAGAACTGTTAATTTTTGAGACGAACCATTCATTGAGCCAAATTCTCACTTCTTCGTAAGATTGGGAGTGTTTCTCTGAAAGTCAGTAATACACAGCTCCCCTATTGTCCTACCAAATACACAGCAAAGCCTTTTTTCCATGTATATTGCGCACTGGCTGTGACGATAAAGGCTGGCCTGGATCTACCTATGATTTTCTTAGCTTTGGGTTGTCAGAATAGATCCTCTTTTCATCACCTGTCACAATTCAATGCAAGTAAACTTTTCTTTCTTGTCTGGCTAGCAGAATTTCCCAAATGGCTTTTTGTCTTTCAATGTCTCTGTCTTTCAATTGTTATGGAACCCATTTCCCTACCTACTGAACCTCTTCCAATACATGTAGACGTTTGGAAATGGTGGAATGTGCAACATTCAATGCAGTTGCCATTGACTTCACCGTTTGCCTTGAGTCTTCATCCAATAAAGCTTGCAAATCTTCATCTTCAAAGTTTTTGGCTGACCTGCAGGCTCCTCGTCTTCTATATCGAAATCACCAGTTTTAAACCGTTAAAGCCATCGTTCACAAGTTTTTTGGCGTTGTAACATTTTTCTCGTAAGCCTTCAACCAATAATCTATAACTTTCTGCAGCCGTTTTCTTCAAATGAAAGAATGTTATCAAACTTCCCCGCAAACCGGCTTTTTCAGGTACGTAATTCTACATTTTCAAGGCTTTCAAAAAATATGTTCTTTGCACAGTGACATTCCAAAACAAACTGGCTTTTGGTGACGTATGTCGAAGCTTCAAAACGACATACGTGTGTTCAAAAAATAAGGTAACTATATGGTTTTCTCAAAAAATATTCATTTATTCCTCAATATTTATGTTGTCCCCTTTAAAGTAATCCCCCTCAGATATAATACACTTGTGCCAACGCTTTTTTCAATCATCGAAGCTCTTTTGATAATCATTTTGTGGTATAGCCTTGACTTCTTTCAGCAATGCAGTTTTTATCTCCTCTATCGTTGAAAATCGATGTCCTTTCATGGGTCCTTTTACGCCTCTGCCAGAAAAGCAACACGAGATATATAGTCAAAAATGTGAACATATGATCGTGGCGAGTCTACCAACACAACAAAACAAAAAATTAAAAACTTGAATGTACGTAGCCCGCGAAAATTGAAAAGTCACCTTACTTTTTGAACACACCTCGTAAACGCCATGTCACCACTGACGAGCCTTATGTATCGCAAATACAATGGCACACAGGACCATGTAGAAATCCTTCAGGCTCCTTCTGTAACGATATGGATTTTGGGGTCCTAGAGCTCTCAAAACATATACGTTTAGTTACACAAGGTGTACCTCGAAAGCTAGTATCGATTAGCGAGACATCGATTCGATATAGCAATTGATCGATGTGTGTTCAAATTTAAATTCGAATTTGAGGTTTAAGTTATAACTATAACTTAGAAATTACAGAATAAAAACAATTAAGAAGAAATATTCATTATTTTAATACTTTTTCACTCTGTCCTGAAATAATAGAAGAATAAGAATTATAGATTAATTCGATATCAGGGAAATACTTATAGACTGCGACACAATAGGAAATAGGTTAGATTCTTAGCATTGCTAAGGTTTACACATAGAACTATTTATAGTATCACAACTTGGCTTAGAACGAATTTTGACATGTAATCGTATTATAAATATATGGTCACAATTTGAAATTTGGATCAAAATTGTTTGGATATGTCAGTCAACGAAATTGTCACATTGCGTTTTAAATCTAATAGGCGGAGCCATGCGACCTCATTTCTTATTTTCCAAGTGGGCGAACACTTCGCGCAAAACAAGGTTTATAAAAACGCGCGCAAAATATAAAAACGCCAGATTTCTTATCTTCGAAACCGCTTATTTAATACTAAACCTGCGACACTTGATACAGTATTATTGAGTCAGTTTGACTTATAAACTTTGTATTGTGCTTGAACTTTGTCAATTCATTTAAATTGTTGTGAAATAATAAACTATTATAAATAAGATTAATTTTTAAATGTGAAGAAGAACGCCCCGATATAAACAATTATAAACGATTGTGATTTGCGCACCTGAGACGGAGATTGTGGAAATTCATATTTAATAAATTGTGAATCGTCAACTGTTAAATTAAGTGTTTTTTTATTTCGAATGGCTTTAATGGTTTTCGTTTCAATGAATTAACGGCAACAATGATGCCGTTTTGATGTCCAATCAGCGAGTAGCGAATTGTCGTCAGGAAAGCTAGGTGAAATTTGGGCATTACAGCTTCCAGTATTCGCCGCTATACTAGAACTTTGAAATTTCTATTGGGCACAAAAACTTTGAGCCGTGTTATTTTTTATTAATGCTTTTGTTTATGACAGTTTCGATTTATCATGCATTTCAAAGTGAATAAGAGGTCAAATAGTTTTGGTACAGCAAAACCAATCAGAATTGTAGTACCCCGTGTCTCAACTATCACTTGAGGATCTCTAGGACATTCCGAATTCGTTAGGATCACTGGTCGATGCACGTCGAACTTCAGGTCAGAATTTCGAAATTTTCAATAAAAGATAGCGGACTGAAGATGAAGATTTAAAAATTTTGAAAAAAAAGATATATAAGCTTGGAAATCTCTACTCGGGCGTTTTTGGGGTTTCTGACTACGAATTTGTAGTCAGGATTTCGACATTTTCAAATTCAACATGGCGGAGCCAGGCTCGAATTTCTGATTAAATATTATTGAAGTTTGCAAATTATTTTTTTTGTATTATGTTTAAACAATTTATACGAAAGTCGGATTTCAAAATACCTATTCCCCTCCTTGTCCTTTTTTAAAAGAATTCCTCTTTTTCTCGTTTTAAACTATTATTGAACTATTTTGTAGAAATTTCATTGAAATCTCTTTTTTTTTAATTGGTTCACTTTATTGAGAAATTGCTTATTTCATTAAAAATTAATCTTCACTATAATTTAAACTTTCTTTGTCGAAATTTCAAATATTTAGTTGAAAATTCATTTTTTGAAGTTAAGGTTTCTAATTTTTTTCAAAATTCATCTTTTTTGCTGTAACCTTGACTTTTCTCTTAATTTTTTTTTTGTATGGAAAATATAATTATTCAACTTTTTACTGCATATTCATCTATTTTTGTTTAAAATTGAACTATTTAGTGAAAACTTGGTGTCTTTTATTAATAATTGAAACTTTATCTTTTTGATTAAACAATTATTTCTTTGACTAAAAAGTTAAATATTTGGTTCAATTATTTTGATAAAAGTTTTCCCTTTTTGTCTTACGATTTCCACAATTTGATTACGATTTTTTTATACTGGCTAAAAAATCTTTCTTAGTTGAAGATTTGTCTTTTTTATTGCAATTCGTGTTTTTTGCAGTTCGTCTCTAAGACATCTATGTTTAGATCCATCTCAAAAATCGGACATGCTAAAGTTGAAATTTACGACTTCAAGATGTCTTTATTTGGGAGAATTCATTTTGAAACCAGGTCGAAGAATTTTTAATCGTACCTATAACAATGTAGTAACCTTTCTTTATGTGAATATAAGTCACAAACCTGGCGGACCGCAGGAACCGAATGGAGCTTCTACAAATTACCCGTAAAGACCCTATTCGGTTCCTTTTTAAAAAAACTACAAAAAAAACAGGAAGATCAGCTTTTAAACTGTTAAAATTCGGATTCTACGTTAAATTTTCTATTATAAGCTCATGGAGTAATCGCAATACTTTTTTTTGCAGCGTTAAAATGTAAAAAAATGTCATTAACTTCTGCTGAAGGTGACTTCGAGCGCATTCATAACAGCTCAAGTAGCATGTTGCGCGCGAAGTAAAAAATAAAATTCTCTCTCACTTGCATCGCAGCGTTGTTGTCTGAGGTTTCCACTGTGTGGTGCTAGCATCAAGACAAAGTTCTTAAGGTTACCGACGGAACGCTCATTAACTGTTACTAACAGAAGGTGCACTTGAAGGCGCCTTCGGCTCATGTAAATGACAGGTATCTTATTTTTAAAAATTTTAAACGCTGAAAGAAAAAGTAATCCGAGTACTCCGTGAGTTTCTAATGCAGATTTTAACGTAGAATCCGAATTTCAACAATTTAAAAGTTGATTTTGCTATTTTTTTTTTAGTCTTTTTTAAAGGAACCGAATGGGAACCCAATGGGGTCTATTCGGTTCCTTTGGTTCTCCAGATAAAATAAGTAATAAAAAATAGATGGAATATTTTTCTGATTTTTACCTATCCTAGGAGAAAGACATCATTTTCAAAAACTATTCTTACTAATGTCTCCAATTTTGGCATGTTGTTTTATTCACGAAGATAAAAAATATTGCGTGTTGCTGGACTCGAATTCGAGCTCCAGCAATTTCGTGGCAACGAGAACTACAAGTTATAATTGCGCGTTTATTTACGAAATTCAGATTAAAAATAGGCTAGCATTAGCTGCAAATTATATTTCAAAGTTGTTTCACTTATTTTTAATAATTTACTGCAAAAAGCGTTCCTAATTTCCAATTTTGTAGGTTGTTATGTTAATACGCTAGCGCCTACGAATGAGCTAGAAATTCCCATCACAGAAAAATCCAAAGATAAAGTTTACGTCGATTCCAGGTGAGAGATTCACCGCAACAAAATTTAACCTTTCTAGATAAACTTGACATGAATCAAAGATAATTTCCGAGTTTGAACCTCGCCTGGATAATCTTTCACCTTATAATCACTTCATTTTTATTTGAGATGTAGCGAAAATTGCGAGACCAGGGCTATCTATCGTCTTTTAGCTTCATTAAATTGGAGAGAACTGGGCGTTCCCATCTGTCAGTTGCTATTTTCGCCTTTTGCTAAACGATAATTAATAAGTTCTAATTCATTTATAATAGTCTAATTGATTTCGGAAGAGATATGTCAATAAGCATAATTTTTTTCGTCTTTTCTGTTACTGATTCTACATGTTTTACCGAAATTTTCTCACTTCAGCGTGACGCAGTAGACGAGGTCAGAATTATTCTCCAAACCTCGGAGACACTTCCGCCGAAATATTTTTAATTTTTAATCTTTGCAAGTCTTACTTGCAAACAATTTTTTCTTTTGTTTTTGCTGTGTTGATTTAAATGGAGTTTCTCGATTCATAGCTTGAATTCAATCATACTTTTTCATTTTCCCATTGCTGCTAAGGACGTCGTAGCAGACGACAGCTTTTATTTCACCATAGGATAAACTTTCGCCAAATAGCATGTAAACTTTAACAGTGGGAAATTTTACATTGGACCAAATTTAACTTTAGTTTTTTCTGTGATATTATTATAAAAAATGGGATGTGCTAAAGCAAAATCAGTATTAACTCTTCTAGTACCAGGTGGGGATTAGAGGCCCAGAAGATCAGGTGGGGTCGTATCCGACCCCACCTTTTTGAATTGCACAAAAACTTTTTTATTGACATCACAAAATCGTTCATTATCAAAATACAGCAAAATAACACTTTTTTCTTTAATTTTTTCCCTTGATACTTCGAATTGAGACTTCTTTCATATCACCCAAAAGCGGCTATTTTTCAAATCCGATTCTTGCATTATTGGAGGTGTTCTCCTTACAATGTTTTGAGTACTCACGATCATGGTAACATCTATACCCTTTTTTAAGACCAAATTAATGGATTTTCCTCAAATGAAGTTTTCCATTACAAATGACGTCGTGAAGGTAACAAAAATCACTTTACTAGAGGAAATGTCCCGTGAAATGAAATTTTAGGAATTAATTAGGACTAATGTTTAAAATAAGAAAAAATAAAGCATATTTGCATAATTTGGTTTTGATAAAGCGAGATTGAAGAAATGTTTACTCTCTAAAAGCAAAAGAAAATTTCATTAATAGGAGATCTATCAAAGCCAATTTATACTACAGAAAAAAAGTGCTCGAAATTTTCCTACGCCGAATCTGGAACTTCAGAATGGGTCCAACAGTGAATACAATAAAATAATATTCCAAAGATCCTTAGATTTCGTCAAACACAGGGAATGAGTTTTTCCCAGGCTGACATAAACAAAATAGCTAAAAAGAAATGTGCGACCTGTTAAAAACTTCGAAATTAACTTTTTGGAGACCGTAAAGAAAGGGTTCATAGACGGTCAAGATAGTCATTTCATGTCAACATTAAACAAAATAATAAAGGCTGCGAAGTAGACAACCTGCTAAAAGGGAGAATTTGTATAACAAATTATAACTTTTCTCCATTATACTCAGCACTTTTATATAGAATATTATACATCAAACATGTATCCTTTCAATTTATTTATACAATTGCAATTCATAACATGCATGGAAATTTAAACATACTAAATCTTATTGCCTTGTTTTTATATTAAAAAAAAAAAATTAATCATGTTTTTTTTACAATTAAAACCGAAACTGCAATTCCTATCAAAAAATATTCATAAAAAATTTGTAAATCTTTTTTTGTTAAATAAATTTTGTCTCAATTATTTTTGTAACTTGTATCGTTCGTACAGAAATTAAATTTTTTTCAATGTTGGTTTCTAAAAATAAAACAAAAACTACTAATCCTATAAAAAAAGTAATTCAGAAGAGTTTAATTTTAGCTTTTTTTGGTTGTCGTTTACTTTTGAATACTTTAAGTGTGAGAAATCTTTATCTTTAACAGTTTGAACTTTTGAATTTAAACTTGAATTTAAATATTCGCGAAATTATCCTTTTAAAATTTCATCTCACTTTATCACAAACCTAATATAAGGATATGAATGGTAAGGCCCAGTACTAACAAGTTCGACTTTTTAAGCGACTAATCGAAAAATAATACGATTTTTGGAATTTTTAATATTTAAATTATACAAAAAAAGAAATTTAAATATACTATTACAATTGATGATGATAAATGATTGTAAATTTGGTCTGAAACTGTTTGTATGGTGATAAAAAACTGTAATCAAAAACAAAATGTCATCTGAAAATAACTTTTAGTTAAAAGAGGTAGAAATCAGTACAAATCAGTTTAATTTTTCTTTGTATAATAGAGTACAAAAATATTATAGGGTGCAATTAATGAAAATTTTAATTCAATACTATACAAATCATTGAAAATTTGAGGTACATATATTTTATATAAACTGAAATTTATCATTCTCTAAATATTAATCAAAATACCAGAAACTTAGAATACAATTTTTTTTAAACCTGCTATTTGATGAAAACAATTAAAATGAAGCTACGCTAATAAGTCCTATTACTTTTTTTAAAAGTTATGTGGAATAAAAATTGTTTTTCTTTTAATAATTTCACACGAGGAATATATAATTAATAATTATGCTCTACATGAGTAAATTTATTTTTTGAAAGTGAATTATGTTATTTTGTTCTTTGAAAATTAAATAATATAATTAGGGATAAAACCAATTTTAAAAAAAGTTGTACTTCATGATTTTTTTTAAGGACGCAATGTTTTTAAGTTGCACAGATACAAAGAACTCATTTTAATAAAACTGACGAATTTAACCAATTATACCAAGAACTTATTTCTGAAAAAAATTGAAATTTGGACAAAACTTACTTTTCAAAGACAAAAGAATGATAGATTCGAAAATACTTTTCATAAATTATCATTCAAACTGATTATTTCGAATGAAATTCCTGACGAGAAACTGCAATTTTTTATGAAAACAGTTTGAGAAGTATTTTAGATCTTTTATCAAACTTTTTATTTATTGATTCAAATTTTAAATGTTAAGATAGCCTGAAAATGTTTTTTAACAAACAATCTTGAAATAACTTTCCTATGATTTCAAATTTGTTGTGAGAAACAAAAGTAAAGTAGCAAGTAAATACAATTTTTCACGTAGACTAAATCTTGAGGGCTGCGAATTACAGAGCTTGTTGCAAGACTAACTTTGCATAATGAACTAAATATATGGTTCAATAATTTTTGTTCAAATAATTGAAAAATATAATTTTTTACGAAAAATTATCTTTTGACCAAGGTATAATTTTTTTTTAACTATGTGTTTTAATTGTTCATATTTCTGTTTCCGAATTCCCCTTTTTTGGTTTAAAATTCTACTATTTCGTTGAAGGTTTAACTACTTTGTCGAAAATTCGTTTGATAAACTGAAAATTCAACTATTCTCTTTGCTTGAAAATCGATGGTTGTTTGGTTGAGAATTTGAGCATTGACTTTCTAATTGAAGATTTGTCTGTTTTTATTAAAAATTCAAATGATTAGTTGAAACTTAAAGTACTTTAAAAAAAATTATCTTTATTATTTTATTATAAATTTATTTTATCAGTTTATCCATCTCATTGCTTGGAAATGCAACTCTAGTAAATAATGATTATTGTTTCAAAATTGATAGTTTTTCGTTTAAAATTCCACTATTTGGCAGAGAACTAGCTCATTATTTTTCAAGTTCACCTGCTTGTTTAAAGTAGAACTGATCTCTTTTAGATTAATTTTTTAAATTAAAGATCTATCGATTTGATCGAGACTTTAACTATTTGGTTGAAAATTTTTGTTGTCGAAAATTAAGTTTTTGAATTATAAATTTAACCATTCTATGTTAGTTTAAAAATTGGCAGTTTCTAGTTTTAAAACTTAACTAGTTTGTTGAACATTTGTCTTTTTGGTTTTAAAATTCTGTTATTTTTGCATATGTTTTTGCATAGAATTAACCCTTTTAATTAAAATTTAAACTATTTGACTGAAAAATCTTTTCATGTAGAAGATTAAATACTTTACTGAACAATCGTCTTTTTGGACAATAAAGTCGTTCTTCTGATTACAAATAATTTTTGTTGTTGAAAATAAACTGTTTTATTGAGAAATAATCTTTTTGTTCGGAAAATTCATCTCGTTTGCTAGAAATGTCTTCTTTTATGGTTTGAAATTTAATTGCCTTGGTCTATTCGTCTCGAAAATTCAGGACGACTAGCCAAGCTCAGGAAAATGATTGGAATAGTCATCCTGAATTTTGGGACAACGAGACACTTCAAATGTAATTACACTACAACTCCAAAGATACGAGCTTGAAAAATACAAGCGCTCCACAAATACGAGCCTCCCGACTCCAAAGGAGCTGGCGGAATCTTGTTCGCTCTTCCACTGCCCTATTTAAGTCAGGCGGGCGCGAGTGTGCGCTGCTTTGAATGGGAGAGTTTACCGCCCGCTAGGAGGCGCCACTGAACTTTCATAAATAAGTGACACCAAATTTAAAACATGGACTGTATCCTAACGAAAAGACGAACTGCAAAGTTGGAAAGTATTATTTAAGAGGAAACGAATGATTGTTTACTGTTCAAATGTCACTTCTCTCACAAAGCTTCCTTTTCCTTTTTAATAATACTTTTCGGCTTTGCAGTTCAACTTTTCATTAGGCTGCTATCCAATTTTCATATTTTTTCCACTTCCGTTATATAATTTTCTTTCCAAAACCTTACTTTGCTTAATTTAAGTTCAAATTTGGCGGGCAATAATGTAATTTCGATAGCGCCCTTTAACGAGCAGTTAAATCTCCAATTAAACGACCGCGTGCGCATAGTATGCCTACGTGTGTTCTCGCGCATTACCCCCGGAATCTAATCGCCACATGAGTGGATGCTCGTTTCCTGGTCGTATATTTGAAGTCCTCGATTCCCGAACGTCTCGTATCTTTGGAGTTCAAGTGCACTTAGTTAAAAATGTAGATATTTGTTAAAAATTTAACTTTGTTGTTATATATTTGTCTTTCGAAAGGAAATTAGTTATTTTGGTTATTATTTTGTTTGTTTGTTTAAGATTTAACTATTTGGCTAGAAGTTAAAATATTTTGTTGAAAGTTTTTCACTTTTTGTTTAACTTTTTGTTTGTAAATACAACTCTTCGGTATAAAATTGCTTTTTCTGATTCAATTATTGAGTGGAAATATCATCTTTTCGTGCACAAAAGTCAAAGGTTTTCTAAAAAATTTTACTTTATAGTTTGAAAATTAAAATCTTAAGCTTTTTTATGTGCTGAATTAAATTTAATTAAAGTAATTATAAAATAAATATAAATTTTAAATGTAATAAATTAATAAAATAAGAACATTCCTGTTATTAATAATACATTTTGAAGTTTACACGTCTTTCCGAATTGTTTAACAAACAATTGCTGACAAACTTTTACCGGGTGTTCATAGAAGGACAGAGAGCAAGGTCTATTAACCGCT
This sequence comes from Belonocnema kinseyi, assembly GCF_010883055.1. Classification (NCBI taxonomy): domain Eukaryota; kingdom Metazoa; phylum Arthropoda; class Insecta; order Hymenoptera; family Cynipidae; genus Belonocnema; species Belonocnema kinseyi. The sequence continues at coordinate 62,797,281 of NC_046657.1, forward strand.
GTCTTCAATTTCGATTGTTTGTTCCGGGTGATAAAATTTCCTATTGCTTTTAACACGCAGAATATTCCCACCGATTGCATAATTTTCTCATTCTACGAAATTGTCCATGTATATAAGCGGTGTAAATGATCCAGATTTAGTAGTTTTTTTATGAAGTCGGTTAAGAAAATGAAGATCCTTCTTGGAACCTTGCTTCTGGCCTTCGTGGTTTTGATCAATTTTGGAAGTAAGTTTGCTCACTATAATACAAATCTTGGAAGGGGCAAGAGGGAGTAGTGTGAAAGAATGGGACGTATAGCGAACAAGGGAAATAGCGGTGAAGGAATTTGGAGAAGGAAGGAAAAGGAGGGGTTGAATTGGAAGGAGTGAAAGGATGGCAGGAGATGAATGAGCCGGAAGGGAAGCGAAGAGGTCCAGGTGGAATGACTAAAAATAATAATTATCAGTTGTTTCTAATAAAAAATTATTATTTTTAATGAATAAAGTTTCTGGCCTAAGCAAAATAATTATTTTATAGGTGGTTTTTGTTAGTGAATTTGTTCTTACTGTCGTTGTTTTCAAATTGTTGTAGAAATTGTTGAATGCAAACAAATCAAGGCATAGGTTCAGCCTAATGAAAATTCTGATGAAAAATTGGAAACAGTACAGTTCCGTCGGTTGTACTTTTTTCCCGAAAAAGGAGTTGTTGGAATGTTTTGCGAGGAAAGGAGGAAAGGAGCAAGTATAGGAAATAAGTGAAATAATAAGAAAGGATAGAAGATCCGGAGAGGGATGGTGAGAAAGGAAGGGAAAGAGAGGGAAAGGCAGGCATGGGTAATTTACAGCCCCCCCCCTCGTCTGCCACAATTTTAATTGTCGGGTTTTCTATAGCCCATTGAATTGCGCCGCAAATACGTTAGCCACCACCTTATTTTATAAATCAAGCTTTATATTGCATGACCTTGAAAATTTTCAACTGTGCTGATATTCAGCATTAAGTAAAAATCTTCGGCCAAATTGACATAAGAGTTATCAGTGACTGGAATAGCAGGGGGGAGGGGCTGGCGCGATGTTTCTCAAATAATAACCGTTTTGTAAAATCATCATAGCTTTCCCTCATAATATAAAATGAGTTCAAATGCGCCACCACTAAAAGATTTCGCACTAGCGAATTAACAAGGATATCTTTTTCAGGGGGGCAGTGTCACCTAGGTGCTTAATGTTTGAAAGTGATATAAAATATAAAATTACGAACATGGAGTCATTTGTATTCATGTGCGCTCGTATGCGTCACAAAATTTTTTTGCAAAGTTTAAAAACTGTCTATGATACTAAGGTTTCAAAAAATCATTTATCATAAAATTTGTGCAGCCAACCTGGAAGAATGCCAAATGCCCTTAGCTGCACTGCACTTTTTTCTGTTTAACTTTAAAATTTCCTAAGATATGGAGGTCATAAAATTTTGGAAAGTAATAACCAACCAGATAAAAATGATGTAATCCGCAGTGATGAAGGGCTTTTCTTATGTGGTTTCAAATGCTCTTATATTCACAACTTTCATAATTAACAAACAAACATAATGAAACCCATCATTAACATTTATTATCTATCCGCCTCGTGATTAGATTACAGAATAAATGTAACTGCAATATAAAAATTTATCCTATCTAGAAAGTCTTTTAACAATTTTTGGTAACCACCACTTCGTAAGGAGTTAAAACCTTGGTATGGTGGATACTTTTCAAATTTAACAAACCATTTTTCTGGCGGAAATGAGCGCATTTTAAAATGAGTGACTCCATGTGAGAAATTTTATATTTTATATCACTGTCAAAGATTTAATACCGGTGTTTCACTGCACGCCTCCCCGCCCATAATAATATCTTGCTTTATTAGCTAGCGAAAAACTTTTTAGTGTCGGCGAATTTGAACACAATTTAAGTTATGACGGATAGCTATGATGCTTTTGAAAAAGTGTTATTATTTTAGCGAAATTACGTCCCCCTTCCCCCATTTTGCTCGCTGATAACTTGTCTATCAATGTAGCGCAAATATTTTTCCTCATGTCGCATATCGGCGCATTTGAGAATCTTCAAATTCATAGCATTTAAACCTTGATGCGCATTTGCGTCGCAATTCAGTATGCAATAGAAAACCCGAAAATTAAGAGTCGGTGGTCGGTGAGATAGGTGGTTACAGTCTGTAAAGGAATCAATACGACGATCCATCAAAAGCCTCGTGGACCCTAAGAACACGGAGCGACCCAAGGACAACCGCCTTCTGCATTTTTCCCGCAAGTGTTCTAGCATATTGTTGACACGCAGGGATGCTTTTTAGGCTATTAGCAAGTGAAAGCTTGGCACCTCCAATAGCGCCGATGATAAGGACGATCAGTTTAACAGAATATTCCGGGTACAATCGTTGCAACTCCCTTATAAGGTTTCGATACCTCTCTTTCTTTTCATTCTCGTCGGCTATGATGTTTTTGTCAGATGGTGCCGAAAATTCGATAACGAACATGGTTCGCTTCTCGAAGTCAAGAAGAAGCATGTCAGGCCTCGAGTGAGCAACAGAAACAATTGTCGAGAATATAAAGTTCCAGTATATACGGCACTTCCCATTCTTGATAATTGACTCAATTTCCCTAGGAGCATTTAGAGGAGCGATATTAAGGTGAATGCCGTAGGAGTGACAGAGATGGTAACAAAGTACTCTTAGTGCCGCATTGTG
>NC_046657.1:62800089-62801136 GCF_010883055.1 Belonocnema kinseyi
CAACCCCCGACACTGGACTGAAAGCAAAAGTTTGGTGTGCTTGACATTTCAACTAATAAATACTTTTTTTTATTTAAAAACAGTTCAACTCAATCAAATGGAACGAATTTTAATTAAAATGTTTTAAGGCCTACCTAAAATAAAATAATTTCACCGAAAAAAATACAGTTTCCATAAGGACACATGCAGTTTTTAAACAGAAATGCATTTCCAAGAAAGATTTGAATTGTCTACTTAAACGTATGAATTTTTTGGCAGAGTTTTGATTTTCCATAGAATTCGTTGAATTTTGTTTGATACTAATAGAATTTTTGGCACAAAACCTGAGTTTTCAAACCCAAAATATAAATTCTTAAAGTTACACTTTGATATTATTTTTTCATGTTGTTTGAATTTTTGGTAAAATTTAATGAAAAAGGTTTAACTTATTTTATTATTTATTTGTAGTGTTGCTCAAATTACAAATCTCTATTGTCTTATTACAGAATCAAATGCCATGATACGTTTAAACCGCACTAATAATCGACGCGTTTTCTTTTTCGCTTATGGTGGCGAAGAGGTTTTTGTATGGTTTGACGGTGAAAATTGGCTACCAATACATTTTTGGCTTAGGCAGGGGAATCGTGACCCAACTGAAGAAGATTATCAAAATTTCCTTGTTGAAGTATACTTGGAATTCGAACAGCGCATAGGATTTTTTTTTGTAACCACCATGAGGCCTCGTGGGAGCGAGGAGCATACGTCTCAAATTATGAAAATCGTAAATGCACCAGTATATAATCAAATGGCAGGTAAGGCTTTCCACAGCTAAACAGAGGGCCCAATTTTGGCTAAATCTGGGTAGAGCCTCACTAAAACTTTTTTCAGTTGAAGCAAATTGCTCATTTTGTTCCCACACCACAAAACAATTTTCAAGTCAGCATATATTGAAAACAATAGTAGATAAATTTAGTGGGACGATGGTCGTGGGGGCTAAAGCGTAGGCTTTGGACCCACTCCTTCGGCTTGCGGGTTCGATTCCCGCCTCGCACTCTGGAAGAGTCTCGG
>NC_046657.1:62801236-62813173 GCF_010883055.1 Belonocnema kinseyi
TAAGGCTGTTGCTCTTGGTGGTTCGGAACCCACCTTAAACTGTAGGTCCCCCTTCCACCACCAAGTAAGTGTGTGGAGGGTGTGTAAAGGAATAAAGAAGGTTTAAGAAAAATGTAAACCCTTAGGGGACACATTAGAAGCTTCCACTGAACTAGTAGATAAATTTACCAGTCTTGGAAATATTTCGTTAGCGATCTGAGCCTTTATTGTGGGGCCCTTAAAAAGCGGATTAAACAGACATACAGACAGGCAGAATTAATTTAATTTAAAACTTTAAATAAAATAAAAAATTGAAAACTATGCATCACAATACTTCCAGAATATCTATCTTCCTACACCCTAAAGGACAATATATTTCATTAGCTTCTGAACGCACACCTTTATTAGATTTAGGCAGAAAATTTGATCCCTAAGCTGCTCGCTTTTATAACCTAGCCTTCCTCGCTTTGCCTCACCTAGCACGCTTGTTACTACTTTCTCACTTTACCAACCTCTGCCTCCGCGGCTAATACCTAATACTTATATACTATTTCAAATATTTTCAATTTTCTTATACCTACTTCCTTTCCTAGTTACAACATTTCCTTCTTCGTTCCTCTTCCTTCTTTATTCCCTTCTTATCCCCCTAAACCAACACCCTGTTCACCTATGCTACTGCCCTTTTTCCTCATTTCATGCACCAATAGCACCATGCTTATCCCACTCACTTCCACCTTTTCACACTCCTCCAACCAGTGCTACGCTTTTGCATCCCCCTTCCCGCACAATTCAAATAGCCTCTTTTCTCTAGAAAGCCAGATCCTATTATAAATCTCCATGCATTCGCATCTTATCCTCGCTATAAGATCCTTCGTGTCTTTCTCTCCTTTCTCACAACAATATTGTGCTATCTTTTTTGGCAAATCCTCACATAGTTCCTGTTCAACCTTGACTTTCTTACTCTCTCCTTTACCTTCTGCCTTTTCTCTCGATGCCATTCTTTTTAATCATCTCATAAACATTTTTTCTAAAATATCTTCCCTTTTCGACCTCCATCTTTCCACTCCTACGTATGTTCTCCTTCTCCCAAAAAAATTCCCTAAACAGCTTACTTCCTCCCTCTTTCAAAAACTTCTACTCATATTTACACGGTCGACTCTCAGTTAAAATCCCTGAGCTCGTTCTATCTGTCTCCCTCCTGACAATATAGTTAACTGTATTCTTTGCCAACCACTGTGTCTACTTTATATACCTCTCATTTATCCTAAATACCTTCTCACTTACCTTCCACCCCCACACTTCCACTTCATATAAGATACTGATCACTGTCGAATGGAACAATTCTATTCTTCTTTCAAAATTCACCTGCGAACGACCTCTTTCCCAGCCCCCACACTTGAGTCATTAATACATTTGCCGTACTCACTCACTCTTTTATATGAACATGCACTCCACCATTCCTCCGAAAAAAGTAAGTTAAAACATGAAATGTAATAGAAAAACAATGAATCTTTATTCCTTCAGAAAACACGTCTAAAAGAAGGGATTTTGTAACAACCCCTAAATGTCACTCATTACCTAAATTAGTTAGGCGGTAATGATAATTAGTGTCGCCTTAATAATTTAAAAAATGTGATTGCTTTAAAAGGATATTAAAACAGTATTGCAAATACTATGGGGTCTAAAAAGATGTCGATGGAAGATATCTTTATGAATTGCCTTTAATTTCCAACATTATTCCATTTTTAAATAAGGTTCGCTCTCCCTTATTTTAGTAAGATTTTGTTGAAGCAAATTATTATGAAAGTTTATATCGAAGATCCTCATAAGGTTTTGTGATTGTTCATTTTTTATTTATTTTTTATTGGTCATTTTTTATGTTTTTGGGTCGCTGAATCCGAATCTGGGGTCAAAATAACCCAGTCGGCTCACATTTCATCGAAAAATGCAAAAATAAAGTTAAAATCGACGAAAACAGCGGTTTTTCTTGCATATTTTTGCAAAAAAAAATATATATCTTCATCACCGGTGAACTTATCCAACATATTCTTACGTTTTTAGAGTCACTGATTCTGAATCCGGGATCAAAATAATCCAGTTAGCTCATATTTTATCGAAAAACACAAAAATAGATGCAAAGTCAACGGAAACAGGAATTTTTCTTGTATATTTTTGCAAAAAAAAAAATATTTTTATGACCGGTGGACTTAACCAGCATATCTATATGTATTTTGGGTAGCTGAGTACGAATCCGAGGTTAAAATAAACGATTTGGCTCATATTTTTTCGAAAAACGCATAAATAGAGGGAAAATCGAACAAAAAAAATGACTGTGAAACAAACAAATGAAAGATCGCGCTCGAACTTCACGTTAGTAAAGAGGACAGTGGTGACAATCTCTTTAAGGGCATGTGGCACAGCTAAATACCTATATTACCGACCACACTTTTTCAGTTCACTGAATGTTTTTTTGAACCAAAGAACTTTTTTTGTAAATAAAATATCGAGCTGAAACTTTAGAAAATGTATTAGAGTACAATGACGTACGTTTAGGTACTGCATTTGGTAGAAACTTCACTGAAAATTATTTTATCTTTTTTCTGAACCTCAACATTTTTTGAACGTTCGAACTTTTTTTATACATAAAATATCGGTCTCAAACTTTGAGAAATTCAAGAGCCGAAAGAAAACTACCTTTAAGTACAAATCTTAACTATAAAAGATGTAAAAAAATATATTTCAACAATCAATTCCAACGCATCAACCGGTAACGTTGTACACGAAAATACGAAACCTGGCGGCCACTAGACGAGGCTCTAGAGAGTTCGTATTTTCGTATTTTTTACATCTTTTATTATTAAGCTCTGTACTTTAACGTAGTTTTCTTTCGGCTCTTGCATTTCTCAAGGTTTGAGACCGATATTTTATGTATAAAAAAATTTCGAACGTTAAAAAAATGTCGAGGTTCAGAAAAAAGATGAAATAATTTTCAGTGAAGTTCCTACCAAAATGCAGTACCTAAACGTACTTTATTGTACTCTAATACGTCTTCCAAAGTTTCAGCTCGATATTTTATTTACAAAAAAGTTCTAAGGTTCAAAAAAACATTCAGTGAACTGAAAAAGTGAGGTCGGAAATATAGGTATTTAGTTGTGTCATATGCCCTTAAGCATGCTTCTTAATATGACTTCAGCACAGTTTTAAAAACCAAAATCAGTTCCTTTTTTCTTGTATTTTTGAATCACTAGTTTACTATATTATAATGTACTTATACTATTACTATATACTCCCAAATCAAAACAGATCACGTTTTCTAAGCGCCGTTTCAATTCCAATTTATCCACTTCCACCATAGCGCATAAATGTGTGGGTAATCCAGATACATTTTGCTACATATGTGGTAAATTGGAGGTTTTAGAAAATTGCAGAGTAATCAGCGATGACATAAAAACAATTTATAAGAGCTATTTTGATATGGAAGTTCAAAATAAAGTGAAAATTGGGTTCCTCACAAAATTGGCAGTGCTTGTTATAAGGCATTTAATCGATTTAAAGATAGAGAAGGAAATAAGAAAACCGTTAAGTTTCAAGAACCTACGATATGGAGTAAACCTCTTCGAAAAGAGGAATGCTACATATGTATGGCAAATCTGACAGGGGATCTCAAAATTCTTGGAATCGTTTTAGGACAGCAATCAGAGCATACAAAAAAACGTTATTACTTGTGCTTATGGGACAGTCTAGATCGCGTTCGTCATTACAAAAAAAGATTGTCATAAAGAACATCGTTTGAGCAAGGACAAAAAAAATATAATTGAAGATCCTCTAGTTGACCCAAAAGAAGTTTTAATTCCACCCCTTCATATAAATCTGGGTCTTATGAAGCAGTTTGTCAAAGCGCTTGACAAGAATGGCGACTGATATGCGTATTTAGAAGAGCAATTTCCACAACTTTCCGAAGCAAAATTAAAAGAGGGGTTCTTCGATGGTCCGCAGATAAGAAAAATGTTGCAGGATCCAGAATTCATTACAAAAATGTCTGGCACTGAAAAGGATGCCTGGCTTAGTTTTAAAAATGTCGTAAACAATTTTTTAGGTAACAAGAAAAGTCCAGATTATCAAAATGTGGTTTCAGAAATGGTGACAAACATTGGTAAACTAGGCTGCCTTATGAATTTGAAGCTACATTTTCTTCATTCGCATATAAATAAGTTTCCAGAGAACCTGGCATACTTTAGTGGCTGACTATTGTTGGAGTTTAAAACGAGATCAAGTCAATCAAGGTACCAAACGAAAGCGAAAGCCACTACGTAAGGAGACTTACGCAAATTAAAAATCCCAAAACCTCAGAATCAAAGGGAATCTACAGTGAACGACAATCCCAGTCGAAGAAGGTAAAAGTTTTCAGGTTTTCGTCGATCTTATGTCTAATTTTGCGTTTTTCGATAAAATATGAGCCAACTGGGTTATTTGAACGCCGGATTCAGAATAAGTGGCCCCAAAAACATAAGGATATGCTGAATAAGTGCACCGGGGATGAAGACATATAGTATTTTTCTTGCAAAAATATGCACGAAAAACCGCTGTTTCCATCGATTTTACCTCTATTTTTGCATTTTTCGATCAAATATGAGCCAACTGGGTTATTTTGACACCGGATTCGGATTCACCGAGTCCAAGAACATAAGAATATGCTGATTTAGACCACCGCGCAGAAGAAATTTTTTGTAGCAAAAGTATACAAGAATAATCGCTGTATTCGTCGATTTTACGTCTATTTTTGCGATTTTCGAAAAGGTATGAGCTAAGATGATTATTTGGGCCTCAGATTCGAACTCAGCGACCCAAAAGACATATAAATATGTTGGTGAAGTCCACCGGGTGTATTCTGTCGGACAGACCACTTTTTTTGTGCCGGTTTTATCTGTGCTCTCTGATATTCTTTTTGAATTGCTCTCAAACACATATTTCAATAATATCGATGATGCCAAATGGCTGTAGAAGGTTTTAATTTTGTTTTTATTTTCATTCATTTTTCACAATTGTTAAGGATTTTTTATTTTCCCCCTTAAAATTTGCGAAAGTAATAGAATTAGTTTCACTTTTCTTTTTGAAAGTAGTCACACAGTTGCATCGTTAAATTAAGTGTTGATAGTCTCATAAGAACAAGGCCTACAATTATAATATTTTTATTTGATATTAAAAATTTCTACATTTCTTTAGGTAGCTTATTTGTGTATTTGCGCTCCTGTACGGGATACGGCTCTGAATCTGGTCATTGAACCAAAAAAGGCTGAGTTTGGCCCAATATTATTAGTTAAATATTGGCTGCCCTGATTTGGTCTATATTGAGCTATGTTTTCAGCTTCGATATCTAAAAAAATAAATAAATACAAATAATTGAAACCTACTTTAAAATTAGTGATACTCATAGAGATAAATACTCTAAACTGGGACTAAGCCGCGCATGTTGGCCGAAGCGACATACCCTTTATTCTGTATTTCTAAATGCTATATTTGCCTCTCCTAGGTAAAAGGTTAAGAATCTTGTAACTAAATAATGTTAAACTTTGTTGAAAAACCTAGAAAATGCTATAGCGCTTATTTTTAATACTCTAAAATCTCAGAAATCATACGAATTAATTTGAAATCGTTCAAAATTCATAAAAGTTCTTTAAAACCGTATATTAATCGAAAGTTTTCAAATGACCTTCAAATCTTTGAATTTCTACAAAATATTATCATTCTTGAAAAATTTCTGCAATTTGTAGTGATATTATGAAATATTTTAAATTTTTCTATACTAATTAGATCCGTTCGATAATATCTAAAACCTTTATTACTCTATAAAAATGTTTGAAAATCCTTTTAAAGTTTAGTGTTAAGTTTTAAGATTTTTTTTCAAAACCTCTTTTTCAATTGCAAATATGTTTCATCTTTTTACAAAGCTGAACAGCCAGCTTACGTACCAGGGGAAAGCTTTCGTATTCCTGGAATTCATAGAGATATTCTTGTATATCGTGAGAATGCTCCGCCTGATGTTCCTCGTCGAGTAATCGACTTCAGATTTAGAGGTGTCAATGTATGTCCATTGCTGGAATCGGCCACTTTGTTTAAAGTTGCTCACCATTCTTTTGATATTGGTAACAGGCAAATAAGGATTTTCCAAACAAAGACAGGGAAATATATAGGAGCCGAAATTGTACCTTTACAACCAATTCATGAACCATTCCCTATGTAAATACAATTCACAAAATAAGCAATAAATTATGTAAAACTGATGTAATATTTTTCTTATTTTTACCTATCCCTACGACAAACATAATTATCCAAAATTATTCCTACTATTTTCTCAAACCGTATACTACTAGTTCAAATTGCGCGTTCACTTACTAAAGTTTATCCCTGAAAATTTATATAATTCCCATAAATGCATATTATTATTACTCGTAACTTGCATTGATATTAAAACAGACGTAATTTCATTGTCCCGTTAAAAAAATGCGCCTTCTTTTAAAAAAAAAATTATTAAACGTTTTATTGCAACTCTCGTGGTTTTTCCATAAACTGAATTTGCCGAGAATATAAGAACTCTACAGTTAGTATTCAAGAGAATTTCTAGTCATTTTTTTTTGCAGTCTACATTGTAACTTTGCCAGGGACTGAGACAAGGAGGTTTCCTAGCACATGCGCAGTGGATGAGATTCTCGCTCGTCCAAGAATGCCAGGAAAACAGGATCGAGATGATGCGAAGGACCTTCGTAGAGGACCTATCTTACCTACACCGAGAAGATTCTAATCTGTAGTGTTTGTGTTCGTGCTAACTTTCCAGAATATTTTAATGATATGTTCCTAAACCATTACCATACGGTGATTAATAGTAAAGTACCAGGTCATAAGTACCTGTGGGTGGAAGATGGGTCAAGATAATGATGATGATTGTTTTACAAGAGCTGATAAAAAATATTCTAATGAAACCCCAAGAAGGGAACAACTTTTCTTTGGTAGTATGTGGATATTGATACAATCACTACAATGATCTACATTTATATAAATACACACCAAGATCTGACTTTGATCATTATAGTCAAGCAATCAACGACACACTAAAAATACCACACTTTATCCTTAATATTATGTCCCCCGGAACCACTTTCGCATTACTTCAGGAGGTGTCGTTTTTTCAGATGTTAAGGCTCCTGCTGATTTCTTCTTCTATATTGAGTTAGATACGTATTTAAAACAGGAAGCAACCCATCGTCTTTAGTAGGATGATGATGTCATGCAATGAGCTCGTCAACCTTTGAACATCTTGGATAGGTGTAGATGGTTGGACTGCCTCTTAAAACGTCTGACTCTTCCTGATGGTGGTCCTGCAAAGTCCCTTCTTCTGAGTTTACTCAACTTCATGTATCAAACAGAATGTTAGCATCGTCCTCAAGAGCACAACAGTACCGTCGCGCAATGATCTAGTCAGCCTGCGACATCCTGTTTAGGCATTATTGTGTCTCTTTATTAGGGTTGCCTCAGTACTGTTTCGGCGTAGATGGCTATTGCATCCCAGGTCTCCACGCTTCACAGGATCACTGCTATCACACTCTATGGCATGAGAGCTCCTGCGACTATTTTAAGCCCATCTCTGTATTTCGACGAGCGACCATATTCGAAGAAAGTGTGGTTTGTGGCGTCTGGATTGCCTTCGCAGTAAATAAACTTCGAATTCTGCACGTTTTCCATCTCCCGCAGGCAGGCTCGGAAACACACTTATGTCAAGGATGAGTCCTGTAGTCCATCGGTTCCATAAGTCTCCTTTCTTACTTCAGGAGATATCTGAAAAATGTATTTTCTGTCAAGGACTAGCAGTTCTATGAGCAATAATCCTGCAATCATAAGCGCCGCTGACTCAGAAACGTTGCGATATAAGCACGCGTTTCTTATCCCTTCACTGTGTTGCACTGCTGTTATTATTCTCCTGTCCTTTTCTGCTTTATTGTGTTTGCTCATATCACACTTCCATACAGGAGCATGAATTGGTTGACTGTCATCAACAGACAACGCCTGCTGGGTTTCTGATCGTTTCATTCGCCATTAGTCTGCCTAAAGCGCTCGTCACTGCAGCAGCTTTATTCAAAGCTTTCAGGATGTGCTCCCAGAACATGAGCTTTGAGTACATCATTATACCAAAATGTTTCAAGGCTATCTTGGTGTATATCCTACCTGAGCCCACCTGCACCTTAATGATCCTGGGAATCAGATTTTTAAGTGACTAGCACCAGATAGGTCTTATTTGTCGCCAGTCCCAGACCGTGTTTGCACCTCCACTCATTCACTAGGTATATAACTTGATCGTGCTTTCGTTGAATTTTTTTCAAGCTTAATGCTGCAATTAGCGTGATGCCGGCTGCGTAGCCTCACTGGTAGCTGCTCACTGGCGTCTCCATTCGCAGGGTATCATAATAGGAGATGGTTCGCAAATCTGGCCCTAAGATGGATCCCTCGGCAACCCCGCCGTGATTTCCCTCATTCAGGTATCATCTATTGAAGTGTACTCGATCTTTCAAGTAACTCCCGATCATCCTCATGGGATATTGTGGAATTTTTTACTTTTACAAGGCTTCGATTATATCTGTCCACCTGTGGAAGTTAAAGGGGACTTTCACGTTCAACGTCGCCAGGAGAAACTTTTTATTATAATTATATTTTCTACAATCTCTTGTAGCGCGTATACCGTAGAGCGTCCTGTCCTGATGACGTACAGCCTTGAAGAAAGGTATCCAATTTATGTATTTTCAATTGATTGAGGAACTCTTCTTCCTTTAGGAAAGCGTTTCAGGTGGTAGGAAGCACTTGCGAGAAAGTGTGTGCTATTGTCTTCAATGTTTTTGATAGAACTCCATCTAGTTCTAGATCTTTCTTATTTTATAGACTTTTGACTGCAGCTGCTAATTCACCTGTGTTAAAGAACGGTATAATCTTCTCTGCAATCGTCTGCGCATCATCTTGCCTCACCGGGTTGTATCCCGGATAGAAGAGGTCATTATTCGCCTCTTCAACCATGTCTGCCCAATTCTAAGGCTTGCCTTTTTTAATAGCCCTCTATAGCTCTTACTTGTTTAGCTAGAATTAGAGATCCTTTTATGTTGATTCCGTGTTGGTATTTTCACGCCTCGCTCGTATTGCCTTTCGCCTACTTTATAGGCATTTTCGTCGGAGTTCGGCAAGTTCCTTTGACCAAGAATAGACAGAGCGCTTTCTCTTCGATTTTCTTCTGAGCTTGAATTCATCACAATTGCGATGCATCACTCATTTTCGCATCCATTAGGGTTTCCGCCATTTCGGATTCCCAAGATATGTCGTAAAGACAGAATAGGGGTTAACTGTCCTCGAGTATCGCTTTCCAAAGGTGCTCTTTGTCTAGCTTATGGATATCCTAACGCATTTATTGTTTATCCTGTGATCTCATACATTGTCGTTCATTTCCTAGACAAAATCTTCTGTATTGATTCTCGGTTCCTGTGTACTCATTAGTCACTTTCCAGTATGGCATCAGTGGTACTGAAGTTTACATCGTCCGCCACCAGTACTTTGCACTTAATCTTGCTGGTAAAAAATTCAATTCTTTTGTTGAAAATTCAACTATATGGTAGAAAAACTATTTTATTTCCTTAAAAATTGATTTCTTTATTTTTTGATTAAGTGTATAAAAAGAAAGTATGCAAATGGTAACAAATTTCTGTGAATTATAAAAAAAGAAACCCGCACGTTTCGTTGACATTTTGACTCCTACCATATCCAATTTCGTATAAATATATTGAGTATAAATAGTATAAAAAAATTCTTCAAGTAACGTACGTTTCTGTGCAAAGCATTAGGACTCATAGAATACAAATTATTTGTTAATTATTCCACTTATTTGTTATCCAAAAATTTTATGAAGAAATTGACAAATGGTCTTATTATAGGTAACATTTTTTGTTGTTGCTAAAAGCAATTCATATTATTTGTAGGAATTGGGTACTAAGACTATTTGCTAATTTTTTTCATTATATTAGTTTATAGCATATAAATGGCATAATGAACAAATTATTTCTATTCTATAAGTCCCTAAGGATTCATTTAAGACAATATGAAGTGTACTCAATCAGTTATTAAAGCTTTAAAAATTGTTTTGTACAAAATCTCAGTTTTTTATACTTGGAGGGAAATAATTATTAATAAATAAAGGAGACAAAAGTTCGGAGCGTCAAGCTCTTCAGAATTTAATAAACTAATTGATGAAACATTCACGACTCCCACTGTATTTCTTATACGCACAGAAGACTTAAGTTGGCTTAAATATTAACATAACGTACTTTTGAATTTTAAAAACAGAATGCTTTGGAGTTTTAGCACGCTTACTTTTCCTTTTATTCTCTTCGCAACTGTCTCGTCGTGATTTTCTTTTTAAGCAATGGGTGCTGGTAGATGTTAAAGTTATTGTAGAATTCACAGTAATACATGAATCCATTATTTTATATTGAAAAAATATATATCTCTTTGAAAAAGTAAACAACACGCCTACATTGTAACGCCTGTTGACAGCTACTTACAGGTGATACGTTTAAATTGTAGCAGTAAACATGCGTTCTACAACTTATATATATATATATATATATATACTTTTTTAGTTTTTTAAACATTTTTATTGCATGATATGAAAGGGATACTAAAAAAGGTGCTTTTTCTCACTGTATGGCGTGCTGATGCAATCCGCAACCGTATGTCCATCCTTGTAGTACCTCTTGAGCATGCACAGAAAAATATGGTCTAACTGTCCCTCCTATCCGTTTAGCTGGATTTGGCCTTCCAAGAAAATATAGCTGTGTCTACTAGATTTCCAGCTGTTTTAGCTAAATTTGTCATTTAAAAATTATCTAGGTAAATTAGCTAAATATTTTCTAGATGGAAAATGTAGGTAAAACAGATATAAATCTAGCTGACACAGCTATATTTTCTTGGTACACGAAATTCAGCTAAATGGTTCACTGGGATATCTAGACCATTTTTTTCAGCGTGTAAAAAGAATTAGCGGCGCACATTGATCACTCAAAAAGAAATACTGTGGCGAATCACTCTGGCGGTACTTTTCTTTCGAATCGATTAACCTGCTAATTTTCAGAAGTCTTGCCGAAGTGATTGCTGAAATAAAAAAACATACCTTTTCTTGCAACACAAACTCCGCTTTATAAAAATCTATTCTAATCAACTTTTAATTTTTCTTTTACAATTTTATACAATGGTCTGCGGATACATGTACATCGAGAAAAGTGAAGAACGAGAGTGACAGTTTTCTACGCCGCGTTCATCCTTTCGGCAGATTTCTCGTTTCGCTAGAGTCAGGGTTGGCCAATGAGAATACACCCTTACCATTGACCGCGCATGTCCCAATCATGGACCCGCTAGGGACGCAGTTAATTTGTATAACTTCCTTTTAATAATTTATTCAATACCAAGAGCGAGCATTACAAAAGTCGCTTACTGTCGCCATCAAGATGTTGATGACACCACTGAGGCTGCCAGCGGTGTACTTTAACACTCTACTCTTTTATCCATAGGCCAGAAAGAGACAGAGTCATACCGAACCCGCTTCTGTCGCTTTAAGAAGCGTGGACATTACGCCGGTGTGTTGGGAAAGGACACCTTTCACAATGAGAGTCCCTCCTCTCATTCTATATTGTCGTAGGTGCATCGACATATAGTAATGGGCCGCTGGCCACGGCTGTCGGAAGTGGTCCAGGGAATAGAAAGAGAGGATAAATCGAGAAAGTCGAATTGTCCTTTTCTAAGGGTGGCGATTGTTGATTGGTCGGTTGACCAATGCTGGGCTGGCGATTCTCATGATTTGAATACTTCGCACGCCTCTTTATATGCGTGTATTTTGAGGTTACGTTACTTCAAGTATAAAATATAAATTATATA
>NC_046657.1:62813273-62820119 GCF_010883055.1 Belonocnema kinseyi
AATTATATTATATTATAATAGTCTTCTTTAAATCTTGATCCGCATTTAAAAGAAATTAGTGATTTTGAAATTCATTTCGTTTGGATAAAAACTCAATTATATGATTGAAAAATTAATTATTTTGTTGAGAATGTAACTACTTTGTAAAAGAGTCCTCTTTTCTATCAACATTTCAACTACTTTGTTAAAATTTCTATTTCTTTTATTTGAAGATTCATCTCTTTCGTTGAAAATACATTTTTGAAACTGACATTTAATCTATACGATTTTGGGTTAAAAAATCATGTATTTTGTTAACAATTTGTCTTTCTTTGTAGAAATTAAATTACTTTATGGAAAATTTATACTTTTTGAATAAAAATTACATTTTTCGGTGTAATTATCAACTGTAAATATTTTTGGGTTGCAAAGTCGTTTTGTTGTAAACGCAACTATGTTGTTAAAAATTAAAATCATAATTTGTGGTTGGAAAATTCGATTATTCACTTAAAGTTGAACTATTTAGTAAAAAAATTAATTTTTTCTTATTAAGTATTAAAATTAAAAAATGTATTAAAATTAAATTGACCTTTTGTAGTAGAAATTTAATCTATTTGGTTGAAAATCTATCATTTTTGATCAAAAATGCAGTTTTTTGGTTAAAATATGAACTTTACATCTTCTTGGGTTTAAAAGTCGATTATTTCACTAAGAATTGAACTACTATGTAAAAAAAATACGTTTTTTTAACAAGGTTTTATAATTATAGTTGAAAATGTAACTATTTGGTTGAAAGTTTAACTCTTTGATTTAAAACTCTTATTTTTCGCTTAAGAAATTCAACTTTTTGTTTGAAATTTGTCTTTTTTTGTAGATCATTTATTTTCTTGGTCGAAAATTCATCTTATTGGTTGGCAAATCAACAACTTTGTTGAAAATAAATTTTTTCGATTAAAAAGTATTTATCATTATCTGAAAATGTAACTATCATAGGATTGATTAAAAATTAATCGTATATATTTGTTAAGTTTGAAAATCGTTTTTTTTTTTGTAGAACATTAATCTTCTTGGTCAAAAATACAACTTTTCCCTTGAAAATTTTACAATTTTGTTGGAAATTCGTTTTTTTCCTTGTTCAATTCAATTTTTTATCACAACTTTTATCTGAACATTGAACTATCCCATTTTTGGTTAAATTTTATCATGTAAATTATATTAGTTAAAACACCAATTTTAAGTGAGTATTTAAAAACATTTTAAAAATTAAAGAAAAAAGAATCCAAAAGTTTACTTTTTAACAAATTACAAATTACAAATTTAACAATTAAAGGCTTTCTATTTCGAACCATTCTGTTCAAATTTGTATAGTTTCTAACAGTTGTTTGTAACGGATTGTTTTAAATGAACGGTAAAATATTGCTGATAATTAACGAAATTTTCTTTTTTTAATTAAAAAATTTCAAATTGAATGGGTTAAATATTAAAATTTTTAGACTGAAATAATATTTAAAGTCATAATCGAAAACAAATAAATTAATTTTCCAACAAATAATTGGTGTTTTAACTAATACAATTTACAGGATAAAATTTAACCAAAAATGGGATAGTTCAATTTTCAGATAAAAGCTCTGATAAAAAATTGATTTGAACAAGGAAAAAAAACGAATTTTCAACAAAATTGTTAAATTTTCAAGGGAAAAGTTGAATATTTGACCAAGAAACTTAATGTTCTATAAAAAAAAAAAAAACGATTTTCAAACTTAACAAATATATACGACTAATTTTCAATCAATCCTATAATAGTTACACTTTCAGATAAAGATAAATACTTTTTAATGGAAAAAATTTATTTTCAGCAAAGTTGTGGATTTGTCAACCAATCAGATGAATTTTCGACCAAGAAAATAAATGATCTACAAAAAAAGACAAATTTTAAACCAAATAGTTAATAGGCGCGCGAAGTATTCAAATCATGAGAATCGCCAGCCCAGCATCGAAATCTGGAAATATTAAAATCCCAATCTCTTCATTTTATTTCAAATCAGATAGAGACATAAATAGAACCGCCGAAGTGTTTCGACCGGCAATCGTGCACCTTCGAGTTTTCAAATTCACAAGAGAAGAAATATGTTGCGCGCGCAACCCAGGCATTTACATTGTCTCCTACCAAATTCACAGGGACATAGACGTGTCATAGGATTGAACCACGTCTCGTTTCAGATCTGGGATCACGGGTCCAGTGCTATATGTCGATGCGTAGGTGACTGGTGGTAACATGGCGCCTTGGCCTGATAGGGTGTCCTTGCCATGGCGACTAGTGTTACAGATATGGAACCAACGTGGGCACTCACCTCTGCCCCGCTTTCCCAGCCCTGAAATAGTGATCATTCGGAGCACGTGCGACGTCTAAATTTTGACAGTTGACTATCGCTATTGTCCATGGTGACATGATACGAAACAAAAATAATACGGTGGAAAGGACCCTTGCTTTCTAACCAAACTTTTTTTATCATCGACAAATTTTTAAATCTGATACTTGTAGGGCCCCTGTTCCAGTAAGAATTTTTATTGTAACAGGCAAAAACCACCTTGTCACAAAACTTATCATGAATAATTTTTTGGTAGGTCACGCGGTTTTTCTCTATTCGTAAAAAATAGAATTGAAAATAAAAAACTGCAATGAAATTTTTGAAAAAGCCACAACAGAGAAGAAAAACATGAAAAGCACAAAGTTGTTTAACCGAAAACGATCTACAACTTTGGTATAAACTTTGCTTATAAAATATATTAAAAATTAAAAATTGACTTTTTGACCTAAAACATGTCTACAAATTTACTTAGAACTACTTCACGCTCTAATGCGTATTTTTATTTTGAATCGTGGGAAATGACATTAAAAATAAACAAATTAAATTTATCGTAGAAGTGACAAAGAAAATGAAAGAGCAATCAACCGAAAATGAAATAGCAAATTTTACGATAAAATGAATTAATTTTCAGGCAAAATGATGAACGCTTAACCAAGAAAATGAATTTTTCAAAAAAGGTTTAAACTTTCAACCATGTAATTTAATTTCATGAAACAACATTTAAAATAATAAAAAAAATAATTTACAAAAAAATAATTTACAAAAAAATAATTTATCGAGCAATTAAAAGCGTTTGTGAACGCACAAAAAGAAAATGCCAATCAAATTATTAAATTTGCAGGATAGCAAGACAAATTTTCTACGAAACTGTTACATTTCAATCCCAAATAAATAATTTAAATAAAGTAAAATGTTTTTAAACACTTGGTACAATATTTTGTAAAAAAAAAACTTTGAAAACCGATTTAATCTTTTTTAATTCGTTAACTGATTTGGAATTCCGACACAATCCTTGAAGAAGACTTAAAGCCAATAACAGTATCTCTAAATCGGTTTTCTGAAATCCCTATAAATCTTTGAAATAGTTTAATCTTGTGAAATTCCTTCAAGTTCTTTGAAATCACTTAAAATCTTTCAAATCCGTTAGTAAACACTTAAAAATGTTTAATGTCTTGAAATCCTCAGGAATCCCTTAAAATACTTGAAAATGTTTGCAAATCTTTAAAATTACACAAACGCCCACGAAATAATTAGGAATTGTATTGAATTTTATTATTTAAAATTTATGATATGTTTTATTGTAAAATCATAAAAATATAATATAGAAATTATTAAATTTTATTTTAATTCAATTTTCTTTAGATTTTTTTTTGTTTTATGTTAATTATGTTTAAAAGCAAAGAACTTTCAATAAAACAGGTACATTTTCAACCTGAAATACTCCAGAAATAAAATAAATTTCATCTAAACAATTGTGTTTTTAATCTCAAAACATTCATTTTTGACAAAAAATATAAAAAAACGATGCCTTCACGACAAGATCGTTAAATAAAAAACAAAACAAATTGATAACAAATAATAAAACTGTTAATAAAAGAGTTGTTTAAGACTGTTGAAATCTTTCGATATTTATACATTAGGAATCTTTGAAATTCTCTAAGTTTTTGAAAGTTCTTAAATTTAAAATCTGTTGAAATCCTTTGGGGTACCTTAAAACTTTCTATATGTTGGAAAACCTTCAAAATCTCGAGAAATTTTTACAAAATTTGAAAAAGTAAATTTCCTTAAAAATTGAGGAAATCCAACGTTAAATGAATAAATAAATCATTCGTTTAATTATTTTTTTATTGATTTTTTATAATTATTCGCTGGGTCAGCCAATAGAGCCTTGGCAGATATGAGATCGGATAAAAAATCGTTTATTTAAAACAGTTTATATTATGAGAAGAGATATGCCTCATTGTATGAGTAATTGAAAAATTACTTTTTATAACAAAAAAACTATACGTATTATCAGTATATGCTCATTGCTAATCAAAGATACCAGCAGAACAGATTTTTTTATTCAGTTATCTCAGTTGAAGTACCAATTAATTACAAAATTTGAAAATAAAAATAATAACCAAGTTTTTAATTATTTAAATAGATTATTAAACACCTTTCTTTTCAGGTCCGTTTTTGCCTTACGTTTGAAACACATTACATTTTGAAGATTTTAGAGTAGAAAATATAAATAATGAAGGAATTTTCTAATGTAAATATTGCTTATAAATTTGATTAGAATTCATTGAACACAATAAGAAAATCGAATTCTTTGTATATGAAGATGCTACTATTATATTTCTACTATATATTTCTTATTTGGTTCTATTTTGGTTGAAAGTTCAGCTGATTTTTGTTGCCAATTTAAAATTTTTTAATAGAATTTAAGTGTTTTTTAATTTAACTTGAAATAGTTTTTAATAGATGCATTAAATATTATTTTTTTCTGTGAATTAAATTTTATTGGTTAGGAATTCAATTACCTTGTTAAAATTTGAACTAATTTTTTCGGAATTCAAATATTTGGGTAAAAATAAAACTATTTTATAAAAATTTGCCTCTTTGGAAGAAAATTGAGCTATTTAGTAGAAAATAGCATTTTTTAGTGAAAGATTATATTTCTGTTTTCAATATTACTTGTCCAAAAATTAATTCAACTATTTGTTTAGAAATTTTAATGAATATCCCGAAATTAGATCATTTCAAGGGTTTATAGGAATTTAGAAAAAAAAAGGATTTCGAAGGAATTACACGAGTTGAAAATTTTGTAAGGAAATTATGGAATTGTTCAATATTTCGCCTAATTTTAAAAGATTTCAACAGTTTTAAACGTATTTTTTAATACCAATTTAATTATTTGGTTAAAAATTTAATTATTATAAAATTTGGTCATTTCGTTGAAAGTTCATCTTCGTAGGTTCAAAATTCAATAATTTAGTTACAAAATTCAACTATATAGTTAAAATAATAATTATTCTGTTAAAAATAAAACTACTTTGATAGAAAGTCATTTCTTGGTAAAAACATTCAACTGATTTGTTGAAAATACGTCCTTTTGGATTGAGAATTTATCTTTCACTACAGAAAGTCAATTTATTTATTAAAATAAGTAAAATAATCATGGACATTTTATTTAATTTAAAAAAAATTTCTTCTGTTTATAAAACACTTTACTCATCTTTTGTTTGGAAATTCTACAATTAGGTTTTTGTTTTGTTTAAAATTAATTTTTGTATCAAAAATTCAACTATTCGGTTTTCATTTGAAAATTAATTGTTTCTAGCTAAAAATTTGATCATTTTGTTAAACATTGATTTTTAACTGAAAATTTAATTATTCTATTTTTAATTGAAAGTTGATCGATTTTAGTTCAAAATTCAACAAAGCATGGGTTTTGAATCCATAAAATGATTTGAACTAGATACACAATAAAAATGCACAAATTAAATTGTTCAATTTCCATTTTAAAGATGAGATTGTGACGCTCAATCACAGAAAAACATTTAAAGGTGATTTTAAAATATTATCTACGAAAATTTAGCTTATAAATAGTTAGGATACAAAAGTCTCTTTTTTATTGGGGAAATTCAATTGCAGAATCAGAATTTCAGGATAAAAGTTACCAAAAAAATTTTTTAAAGGTAATAACAATAAACATTGTAACGTTGTTTAGTAAAAAATAATTAAAAATGACAAAATGATTTTTTTAAACGTTATCTTACGGAAGTACAAAATAAAGTGATAAAAAATAAACAACAAATTCAAGCATTCAAAGTTAAAGTCTTGAATTTTACACTTTCAAAATTGAAGTTTAAAAGTTGTTCACTTTAAAACAGTTGTATTCAAATGCTCAATAATTTGCACCTGTCAACTGGAAGGTACTTACCCTTTTCCATTAAAAGGTTTTAAATTAAATTAAGATAAACTGCAAAATCCAGAATTGTTAGCACTCAGAAATAACAGGGTTCTCAAATTTAGAGTAAGCCCAAGAAATGTGAATCCATGTTAAAATCTTCAATGCTTGAATTTAAGGAATCAATCAATAATTTGTTTAAAAATCTTAAATTATATTATTAAATTATTGTAGGCAAGAAACATTTCAAATTTCAAATTTTGTTTAACTGGAAAGTTCTTAACTCATTCTTTCACTCATTTTTTTGTACAAATAATAATTGTTTAATTATTATTTCTACATAACAATTCAAAAATTTCGTTTACAAATTAAGCTTTCTATGACAAACAATTCAAATTGTTTACTTTTATGTATTTGGTTTCAATTTACTTGTATTAAATTAAACATTGCTAAATATTAAATCATTATTCTTTTCCTTAATTACGAAATTTTAAATTAAATGGTTTAAAAAGTGACTCATTTAGATTTAAAAAAAAATATATTAATATTAAATTTATAAATATTAATATAAATACATATTATATATAACCCCGTTCTCAGCCT
>NC_046657.1:62820219-62871300 GCF_010883055.1 Belonocnema kinseyi
TGTGTATGTTATGTATGTTTATGTGCATATTCATTCTTTTTAGTCGAAACGCCTACAATGAAATTTGTTGTTAATGGTTCTTTTTTTGTCAAAAATTGTATTACTTGGCTCAAAACTGAATTATTTCCTTCTAAATTCGGCAATTTTTCAACATTAATCTTTTTTGTTTGAAAATTCGTTTCTTTCGGTGGAAAATCAATTCTTTTGATTCAGAGTTTTATCGAAAATATCTGTTTTTGGCTTTGTTTCAGATTTTAATTTTTCCTGAAAACTTGTCTTTCTTTTAGTTTTTCATTTACTTTTTTCTGGATTTACATTTTATATTTCTTCAATTTTGCACATTTGGAAGTGAAATTTCTTGACTTTCAATATATATATTGTGTATGTATGTGCGGGTTTGTATGTATATATATTTTAACGACTGTCGGAAATGACGTAGTTGTCAACGACCCCTAAATTCTCTTGAGTTCTCTGTAATAGTTTCGTGGTATCTCTTGAAGAGGCCTGTCGTACGTATACTCGGTTGGGGAAAAAGCCAAATAAAAATTTTAAATTTTGTATAAATGCACTTTCTTAAAATTGTGCTTCGATATGCAGTTACTAGGAAATCCAGAAACGTACTCAAAGATAAGTATATCACAACGCTGCTGAAGGCTGGTGACCTTCTCAGCATGAAAACAATAACACAAACCCTAGACGACTCTCTCGGTTCCAGTTCTACCTCCCCCCTCTCCCAACCCTTCCTTATTAACTGAAGTTTTTAGTGGGACTGACGTTAGAACTACAATCTACACCATATGATGATTTGATACTTAACTTTGACATGATTTCGACTAGAATGAAAAATGGCGTGTTGAAAGGCGGATTTGAAATATGGTCAGGAGTAGACTGTGAATCACATGGTAAAGAAGGAGTAGGTCTCATTTTGAATGAAAGAGCAAAGCAGCATCTTGGAGACCATGGCTTCGTGTCTCCCAGACTGCTGTGGGCTAGAATGAAAGTAGGAATCAGAAGACTATTTATTATAGCATGCTACGCGCCGGTTGATAGTGATTCTAGAGAAGTAAAATACGCCTTCTGGGACACTTTAAATGACACAATAAACATCTGCGAACATGGGGAAAGAATAATTCTACTAGGAGACATGAACGGTTGGATGGGCGTCCAAAATCAGGATACAGAAAGAGTATTAGGTAATTTTGGGGATCCAAGAACAAACTATAACGGAGATAAACTAATTGGTCTATGCTTAGAAAGGGGTCTGTTTATTACAAATACTTGGTTTAAACATAAAATGATCCACATGTACACCTGGTCTAAAGGAAATAGCCGCAGTATAATTTACTTTGTTGTTGCGGATGAAAGACTTAGAGAGTTAGTCAAAGATACAAGAGTCATAAGGGGTCCTGAATGCAATACTGATCATTACCTTCTGATGTCAAAAAATAACTTAGGTCGGGGTTGGAGAAAAAAGAGACCTAAGAAAGCAAAACAAACGCGAATCAAATTTGAGAACCTACAGAAACCGGATGTGCGAATAGATTTCCAAAATAAGATAATCGAAAGCATAGATAGGGCAACATGGGAGGACCGTATAAAAAACAAAGATTTAGAGAGCGCCTGGACAATGTTACGGGATATCCTTGTTAGATGTACGATCAAAGTGTGTGGTACCGCAGTTGTAGGAAGAATTTCTGGTGATGCGTGGTGGAATGATGAAATTCAGGCTGCCCAAAAATCAAAAAGAGAAGCGTACAAGAGAGCTTTGAACATCGCAGGTCTTAGCAATGAGGAAAGAAGTTGACGTAGAAATGGTTATAGACGCGAAAACAGGATACCTAAACGATTAGTTGAAGAAAGTGAAGATACAATTAGAGCAGAAGAAGAGATAAAAATACAAAACGACTTTGAAGGAAGCAGGAAACTACTTTATAAAAAAAATGAAAGGAAACAAAAGTACAGAAATTGTCAACATGAGAAATAGTAGGGGGGAAATGGTATATGATGCAGACGGAATACTAGAAGCTTTCAGAGACTATTTTAGGAGACAATTCGGAGATGAAGCTATAGGACATCACAACTGCAATGTTGAACACGATGCGATGGAAAACTCAATTGAAAAAGTCTGTGTCACTGAGGTTAGGGTTATAATTAAGAACTTGAAAAACGGTAAGGCTGCCAAGGTAGACGGTACTAACGCTCAAATGGTTAAACACGGTGGCGCGTGCATACCACATAGACTGTGCGAATTGATAAATTTATGTTTCGAGATCGGAGACGTCTCAGACGATTGGAAAGAAGCTATTATCGTACCAATATACAAGAGAAAGGGAGATAAAAGCGAGTGCAATAATTACAGAGGGATTAGCTTATTAAGCACCGTAAGTAAAATATATATTCGTATAATTATAATAAAAAATACTTATTCGTAGGGTAATGAAAATAACAGAAGCAAAGATTTGGGAAGTCCAAAGTGGGCTTATGCCAGGAAGGTCATGTACGGATCATATATTTAGCTTAAGGCAAATAACAGAAAAAAGTTTGAGAGTAGGAAAAAAAGTTTTCTGTGCATTTGTTGACCTAGAAAAAGATTTTGACAAGGTAGATAGAAGTAAAATTTAGGAAGTCCTGAAAGAGTATGGAGTCAATAGATGGATCCTATAAGCTATAAAAACAATATATACAGGTAGCAAAGCGAGTGTAAGAGTGAATGGGAAACTGACTGACTGTTTCGATATTATTCAAGGAGTTAGACAAGGATGCGTTATGTCTTCATGGTTATTTATATTATTTATGGACAAGTGTTTAGGAATGGCTCTCTTCGACGAAGAGGGTGTGGATCTCGAAACAGTAAGGGTACGAGGGTTAACGTTCGCAGATGATAATGTTGTTATGGCAGAGTATATCGAAGACGTACAAAGAATGTTGAATAAACTAGATGTAAGCATGAAAAACATGGGCCTCAAAATTAACGCAAAGAAAACAAAAACTATGGTGTTCGAAGGAAAGAGTGAGAAAACACTATGCAATGTTTTATTAAATGATGAGAGAATTGAACAAGTTGATAAGTTCCTATATCTTGGTAGCTTATTTACTAGGGACGGGAAGATAGATGAGGAATTAGATAGACGAAGTAGTAAAAATATATATCAGAAGTAAAAATATATCAAATAAAGCTAAAATGGCAACAGATAATTCTATATTTGTACCGACTGTACTATACGGTAGCGAGATATGGACTTATCAAGAAAAAGATAAGAGTAAAATTAACGCAATTGACATGAGATTCATGCGCATAATAAGCGGGAAATCCCTAACGGACAAAGTAAGTAACGAGATAATTCTAAAAGAATGTGGTACAGAAGAGACGCTAGTAGACACATGGGAAAGAAATCGGTTAAGATGGTTCGGACATGTTAAGAGAATGCCAAATGAATGACTAACGAAACAAGTGTATCAAGGTAAAGTAAATGGCAGCGTGCCCAGAGGTAGACCATGGAAAGAATGGTTAGAATGTGTGAATGAGACCCTACTTAGAAGAGACATAAGAAGTCACAGAAACACGAGAGCCTGCATGAAAAAATGCATGGACATAAAAGAAGCTAGAGAAGTATGCCAGGACAGGAAAGTATGGCGGCAAATAGTTAATAAAAAGAGTGTCACTGGAGTGTATGACGCCTGAAACAAAGACCTTGGCTATTAATGGACCCAAGTGGGGAACCTTACATAACGAGTTCGTGAGGTTCTTCGTTTGGGGTGATTGCTAGAGAGATTGATCAGCAACCTGGGCCGGAGCAGTGTTGCGGCACGAACGTGTTACTTACATAAATAGCCCGAGAATTCTGGAGCAATCTGAAAAATCTCTATCCCTTCCACACACTACTCCTTTCCCCTGCCGAGTGAGTCACGGCTACCCCGAAAGGGAAATGGCTTAATGGTGTAATAATAATAATAATAATAATAATAATAATAATAATAATATTTTCCAATCAGAATTGAGTCAGGCGGCTCTCACTGTTTACGTTTTGTTCCCCCCAAAACCAGTTCAAGGCCATTTTAAGGCAACCCCCGACACATGACTGAAAGCGAGAGTTTGGTGTATTTTTAATTTAATGAAAGCCTTTCATTACGAATGTATTATTATTCAGTTGCTTTTATGTCGAAAATAGTTTATAAGTTTCCAATGTTAATTGACGAACCTAACCTCGAAGTAGTGCACACGTATAAAATTTTTATTTAGCAGTATATATTTTTTTTTATTATTCATCAACAAGAGAGTTCGCGTATTTCCGTTATACCATTTTACTCTATCTCCGAATTCTGATTTTAAACATTTTAATTTTTGTAGACAAAAACCCGGGGAAAGTGGACCCGATTTAACACACATCGGGTTTAGTTCTCCCGGGTTTTATCCAAAAAAATTGAAATGTTTAAAAATTGAATTCATAGTTGTTTTAAAATGGTCTAAGGAACCTCCCCGATCTCTTTTTTTAGGATTAATAAGAAAAAAATGGTATTCTACGGAATAAAAGTAGTATGCGTGTGCACTATTTTGTGGTTATTATCTCAAATCGAAAATTAATTTAGAAATAAACTCTTTTAATTTCCTACAAACAAGCTTAATTCCGGGTCATTAGTTACTATGTTTATCTGCTTGTTCTAAGTTTTCGATAAAATATGGTATGATGATTCATGATTCATGGTATGACGATTCATTGTTTATTAATAATTACTCATTAATTAAAAAGTCAGCTGTTGAAACAGCTGACTCACGTGTATACACACACACCTTAATTATTGGCTATTTTTTCACCCAATAGCCAGTTCTCTTCCTATAGAGCCTCTGATCCACATGAAACAGATTGCTAAAGGCTTTTACTGACTTTAGATATAGGAGGCAAGACTATAAAGACGACTAAGGATCGCCTAGTTAATTGGAAATAATCTTAAATCTTCCCGTCGAGACGATTTCAAACTTTTTAAGATGATCCCAACATTTTGAGACCAAGTTCTTCCACACATTGCGGATGTTTCGGTATTGATAACCTTTGGTTAATATATCGGCAGCTGTCTTATTCGCCAGTCATCAGCACCTGGACCAAAGATTGCATCTTTTAAATTAATTTCAGCCATAAAAGCTTCTGATTCAAAATACCTAGACTCGGTCCGTGCTTGATGATATTCCATCCGTGGTTTGCCCGGCTACCCTGTAAAGATTTTTTTCCATCTCCCAGGACCTCTTCCGAGTATTTATGTTTCTTAACCCTGGATCTCGTTCTCGATGTCTTTTTCGAACTCGTTCTAGACGTCCTCTTCCTCGTCACACTCGTTCCTGTCATCTGCATTTTGCACCTCAGTGAGAGGAAAGTCATTCCGATGATTTTTGTTTGCATGCTAAACGACATCGATAAACTTAGAAGGATTGGCATCACCTTATCGGTGATCAAGATCTTCCGGTGTAAATTCCTCTTAGCGATTTTCCGTAGAAATTTCAGGTTTTCCTCCTAAGACTACGTCTGTCATAATTTTTACTTCCTCTTTACAGGTAATCTGTCTAGAATGAAGAAGTTTCTAAATTCTATTAGATGGTTCACGCCTGGAACTTTCACGGTACAAGCTTCGTACGGAGTCCTTCCATTCAGGCTGTTCGTCGAATTCTTTACTGAGATATTCTGTTCCATTATCGGATCTGTGACTTACTACGATAATCACACTGAAAAAAAGATATTCTAATATTAAGAGCATCATATTCTTACAAGCATATTCTAACCAAAGGAAGAAAATATTCTTCAAATGAGAATATTATTAGAGAGAATAAATGCGCCAAGGAAAATTCGCTTTGCTCAGTTTAACCATTTCTTTTAACGTTTCATGCCTCATGCTTTCAGACCAGTTTCTTTTTCTTGTTGTAATTTTGGACATTTAGCATTCCGCTTTAAAGAAAAGTCGTAAGTACATCATAAAAATATTTAAATATCTTTCATGAAAATGTGTCAAAATGTAGATAGTGCATTCTAATTTTCAACTGGAAAAATAGTTTTTATCCTACATATTATTACTTACTTAATTTAGCAGTATATGCTTACTTCTGGCTTTGATGTTCACAATTTATTTACTTTTTAATTAAAGATTTCGCAAAGCACTATTTACATATATTTATCATGTATTTATTTCGCGCAATCACACCGAGACCTAACCTCTATAGTCTAAGATTAACTATACCTTATTATCACATAGACAAGAATAATTTAAGAAGAATATATATTCTTGAGGTAAGAGGGCCTCCATTTTACATGAAGAATATATTCTTGGCGCACATTAAAGTTCCAAATATTCTTCAACCTAGTGGGAAATTCTTAAAATTAGAATCTCTTTTTTTTAGTGCATAGATAATAGAAGCCCAGTATGAGGTAAATATACTGCTACAATGATAAAAATAATATAAATAATTACAAAATTTATTACTGATAGCTTATTTCGACATTTATTTATACTGCGAATTTTATAGAAGATATTAAAAGCTGTTTAGAATTTGTACATGTAATTAAAAAAGAAAAAAGAATAAGTCTTAAAGTACTATTAGCGTGTATGAAATCGTGAAAAAGAAGATAAAAAAATTCACCGTTTCGGAAAAAATCCATCAGAAAGGAACGTCTTATCTTACAAAGCCTCTGCTAGACTCTGAAAAACGTGCATAAGTTTTGATTTTTAAAATTTTTTGTTAATTCATGTAAAACATTAAAAATAATTATTCAGCATCCAATAATTAGCTGAAAATTATTATTTGTAAACCCAAATCAGGATCTGGAGGAAACTGTAACCATTTTTTTAAAACGGTATATTTATCATTTTTGTGAATTCTTATTATTGAAATACTAATTATGTACCTCAAAAACCTCTTAAGAGTAATTATTTTTAGATTATAAGCTAAAAATAAACAATATTTTACGTTAATTTGTTATTTTGTTTTGTTAATTTGTTGTAATGTAAGATAACACACTTTTTTGGTCTACGCTCGTTTCTATCGGCACGAAAATGACCTACGGCCCGCATGACGACCAAGAAACAGCGCTCCGCTGGTATGGTGGCCTGCGAACGGGTATTCATTGAGTTTCTCGCTCAATGTGACCACCCCCCTAAGCCATGTGTGCAGAGGGATTGTTTCCATGGCACTTTGGTACCTAGGGGTGACGAAGGTGTCCTAACGGCCTCCCGGGGACATCCCAATCTGTCTCTCTGGCAAGACTTATTTAGGCGGCGGCTGTACCTCCAGCTCTTCCGGGAGCTGAGGGTGTGCCCAATAAGAAGAAACGCATCAACGGTTCCCTGAAAAGAAGACTGAGTAGGCAAGCGCAGCGGGCTAGTGGATCAGCTGAAGAACGTGGCACATCGGTGACCACAACGCCGATAAACAGCACTGAGGCTCAAAAGCGAGGAAGGGGCTCAAAAGGCACGTTGCTCACTACAGAGCAGTTATAGCTCCTTATGGAGGCTACATGGAGGGCGCTGAAAAGAGTGTCCCCAGGTCAATGGCCAAAATTGAAGACCTATTTCTGCAGGGGAGGGGTCTTTGTATTTGTGGCAGTTGTTCCAGAGGATAGTTAAGGTTACTGCTTACGGTTGAGGGCACTGGCGTTCCTCAACAACAGGCCCTTCTACCTTATGGACAGGTCAACTTTAAAGTTGCTATCCAGGGGCAGGAGGAGCCTGTTTGTGGTGCAGGAAAATCGGGATCAGACCTAAATGACTATTCCCGGTCTAAAATTACCCAAATTAACTTGGATCAAAGCCAAGGCGCCTCTGCAGTTTTGCAGAGGAGCATGGCTGCGAGGCACACACGTATCTCACTAATCCAGGGACCCTTTTTAGTTCGAGATACCATTCGGGGTCTGGGGGGGCTGGTTTTTGTTACAGCGACCCTACGGCAGCCAATTTAAGGGCTGGCGTACTGGCGAAGGGAGTCAACATTGTCTCGATGCTTGAGTTATTTTCCAGAGACCTGATGGTGATAATCACGGATCTTAAAGGAATAAGAAGGCTAGTCATGGTATCGGCCTACTTTCCATATGCCAGCGATACTAATCCATCAGTGGAGGTACGTACACTGGTGGAATACTGCAAGGTAAGGTGTCTTCCTCTTCTGCCGGGGTGCGATTCTAACTCCCACCATACTTTGTGTGGTAGCAAGGACATCAACTCAAGAGGTAATGGCCTATTGGAATACCTAATCATCACTGACTCAGGTATTCCTAATACGAGGAACACCCCGAAATTTCGTAATTCGGTGAGGAAGAAAGTCATTGACATCACTCTCTTCACCGATAGTTTTACAGATAACATCAAGAAGTGGAGAGTCTCAGATGAACCTACTCTCTTATATCACTCACAGATAGTGTTCGTGTTGGAAGCCGCTGTACCCGTCGGCCCTAAATGGGCCCGAAATCCAAGAAGAGTGTCCGAAAGGCTATGAAACCACAGAAAGGTTCAGACGTGCACTGATATCGAGAAACTTTTGCACTGATATCGAGAAAGGAGCAGAGGCTGCCAGAATGGATAAGCTTCTTTCTCGAAATCCGGATATACTATTCTCAGGTCTCTAAAATTGTCCCGCTGGGGATACATAGATTCTGATGGGTATACCTTAGCTCACCTGATCGAGGTACATTTTCTGGGCTTCACAAAGTTAGGAGAAGAGAAGATAACACCTCCGAGGAAATCAAAGCCGCCTACGGCCCTACTGGGCCCGAAACGGCGGCCAGCTAATCAGAATGTTATCTCAGCCACGGTCAGGTGGACCCTGAAGTCCTGCAGTCCTTACAAGTCTCCTGGTCCGGATGGCATATATCCATTCCTCTTACAGGGGGCTGGTGAAATCATCATTGGGCCGATTGAGAGACTTGTTAGGGCTAGCCTGACTATGCGTTATGTTCCGGCGGCATGGATAGGTGCAACAGTAGCCTTTATTCCGAAGGCAGGCAGGATCGGTTATACTTCACCTAAGGATTTTCGACCATTAGCCTCACATCTTTCCTACTAAAAACAGTGGAAAGGCTCGTGAACAGATATATCCGCGATAAGGTATTGACAAGTAGTTCTCTTCACAAGCCACAACACGCCATATATTGGACCTGCCATATATTGGCACATAGGTATCTCACCACGACTAAGGTTATAGGCTATGCGGGCTATATACTGGTTATCGTGCACGATCAGCATCTGGGTGTGTTCTGCGGTGTAATACATCAAGCACGAAGAATAGTAGGTTTATGGTGTAAGATGACTAGACTATCAGTCAATCCGAGTAAGACGAATACAGTTGTATTCACCGAAAGGTACAAGTAGGCTACCACGAGTACATGGAAATTGTCTGGACAAAAACTGGAAATCAAAGGGCAAGCCAAATATTTAGGAGTCATTCTGGATAAGAAGCTGTCATGGAACGAGCACCTGGAAAAGAAGTGGTGACGACTCTTTAGGTCTGCAGAAGAGCCATAGGAAAAAGCTTTGTTATGGAACCGTAGCCACTTAAATATGTGGATCTACACAGCGATCCTGTGACCCAAACTAACCTATGCAGCAGTCGTCTAGTGGAGCATGGTCGAACTGTCCACTGTGAAGTCCCCACTGGAAAGGATAAGGGGACTGATTCTGAGAGGTATCACTGGCGCCTCGAAGTCGGCGCCCACGATGGCCCTGGGGGCACTAATATGTTTGGTGTCCCTCCATCTCACCATGAAGGCCGTGGCTGCTAAGGCGGCCTGGAGATTAACTATGGTAAACGAGAGCAGTATCTCGACAGTTATGTGGATACAAATCGACATCACAAGGAGGCCAACACTGAGCATGCTTAGAGACAAAATGTCCAGATTTCGCGACCTTTTTCACAAGAAGTACCGAGTTAGCCTATCCACGAAAGAGAACTGGGCTAACGGTGAGGCACACCTGCCCAGTGATGGAGACAGCTGGTTTACAGATGGCTCCAGGAACAAGGAGAACGCTGGAGCAGGTTTATATCGTAGAAGGAACAGAATGGGCTTCGCAATTGGGATGGAGTCCTACGCAACAGTTCCATAATCTGAGATTATGGCCACTGATTAAGGCACTGAATAAGCTAGTGACAGAAAACCAAGTGGCTCTGCTCTGGATCCCTGGACGCAGTGGCATCAGGGCAATGAGATATCGGACAGGCTAGTGAAGCTAGCAGGAAAGAAAAATTTTACTGGACCTGAGCCAGTTTTAGGCACTTCCAGCAAGTTGGTCACTAAAGGTATTAACATTTTCCTGACCAAGGAACATCAGAATGAGTGGGATTTGGTCTGTGGCTGCAGACAGGCTAAAACACTCTTGGGCTCAAAGCTAAATCCTCATCGAACGAAAGAAATGCTTAAGCTCGGGAGGTATGAAGTCAAAGTCCTAACAAAAATATTTATAGGACCTGGAAACCTCCGGTGTCACAAACATAAGATAGGGCTTGAAGAAAGTTCCCTCTGTCGCCTGTTCGGAAAGGATAATGAGACTTCTACTCATATTCTCTGCCACTGCCCTGCGATTGCGGGGAAACGTGTAACACTCACAGGCAATTACTGCATCAATGAGTCTGAAATGTCAGCCAACAGCGTGGCTGCGGTCCTCTCCTTATGACGATGACACAGAATGCAACGGGATCACCCAAGCGTCAGGGGCTGTGACGGTCTCAACCCTGAATATTATTAATAATAGCAATAATAAAAGATATATAATTTTAGTTGAAAATTGAACCATATCATTAAAAATAAATTGTTTTTCTGAAATTCATATTTCTTCATTTAAAAAATCAGATATTTACATTGAAAATTCATCTATATTGTTGAATATTGAACTTTTCATCTTGAAAATTCAACCGTCCTCTGAAAAAAAGGTTCAACTTTAAAAATCGACTATTTTGTATTTGGTTGTAAAATTTAATTATTTGATAGAAAATTAAACGAATTCTTTCAAAGTTCATTGATTTAAAAATTTAAAAACAATTCAAATTCGTTTTTTGTATTTTTAGAAATGGCCAGGAGAAAAAAATAAATGAAACGAATAAAATTTGATCTCGGTCGGCATTTCCTAATTACCGTAATTCCTTTTCCATCACATACTCAGAAGATAAGCTTTATCTGTGAGAATAAATATTGAGTTCATTATTGTACAAAATAATTTTTTCACGAAGGTTAAAGTGAAACGAACACTCATTTTCTTGTCTATAAGTAAATAAATTAAATTTCTACATGGCTTACATCTGATACACGTTAGAGGAGAAGATATTTCGAAATCAATAATTACGTGAAAAGATTTTAAAAAATAAAAAATATTTGAATAAAGTATCTGGTAAATGATTATACTTATATTTTATACGTATCCCAATTAAATATAAATAAAATAAAGCAATTTGTTTTATTTACTATAAAGTAAAAACTAAATTTTTTCAAAACTAACTCTTATACTAAAAATGGTCCAATTGTCATATCAAATGACTTGCAAATCAGACTGCTTTATACAAAGAGATTTACTTCTTTCCTCAGATTGTGCCACACATAAAAAATCATAAGTTAAACAGGGATATTTATTCTTCATTTGCTTACAAACATTGCTACGAAAATAAAACAATGATTTTGAAAAAATCTTTAAAAAAATTTGTTTTTAAAACTTTTATTGCAACTTGAGTCATTTTTCCACAAACTTAATTTGTTTTATTCAATGCAGATATAAGTTAGGCGAACATTTTTGTTAAATAAAAGGTTATTGTATCTTGTATCCTTTTTCCAAAAAGTTTATTTTTCTTACTTTCAATATATTTTTATAACTAGAGTTTATAACGAACCTGTAGATGTTTTTTGGTTAAGAAACTTTAATCTTTCCTATCTTAAAATGATTAACGACATAAAAAATTATTTAACTTGTGTCGCTTGTCCAACACTTTTAATTTTTTTAATTGTTAATTTGGTTTTTGACTAATAAAACAAAAACGAAGTATCCTATGCATAAAAAAGTGAGTCATAACAGGTTTGTAGATTTTGTTTGGGTGCGCAATTTTTGGTCGATTTATCTGCTGTTTTATCTGGCATAGTTTAGATACAAAATGGAATTTTTTATTTTTCATTATTTTTCATGTAATCAAAATTTGAATTGTTGATTTTGTATAAAAATTAAAAATGCCATCAAAATTTTGTAGGATGTTCAAAATACAACGTTTTTCTTCCTTTTATATATTTTTTTAATTGTGCGTTGTTTGGTTTAAAATACTTTTATAAAAAAAAGTCATTAGGATACATTGCTTTTCTTTTTGAGTTCTAGTAATAACCGTATACAGAATTTTCAACAATAACAGAAATGGGCACGATAATTTTGAAAATACTTTCACTTTTAGAATTTTTCTTCAAAATGGGTGGCTACTTAACTTTAACTTCAATTTAAGACTCATTTATTGTTTTTTTTTTTACATTGAATTATTTTACTGAAAATATAAGTAATTTGTTAAAAGGTTATATTTATTGGATCGAAAATTTAACTATTAGGTTTAAAGTCGAATTAATTTGTTAAAAATTTATTCAATATTGATGAGGATTGATCACTTGGAGTCGACATTTAACCATTTTGTAAACAACTATTTTTTTTAATGAAATTTTTTTATTTTCTTTTTTTATTGTGATTTTAACTTTTCCATTTTTGGTTCAACATTTACCCTTTTTAGATTGAAATTCAACATACATTTTTTTAAATTAGATATTTTTCAGTGAAAAATGCAACTATTTTTGAAGATATCTGACGTTTTTGGTTGAAAAATTATGTATTTTCGATTTCTCCTTTTTGGCAGTAAATACGTTAATCTTCTGGACCAAAAACGCATTTTTAAATGCTTAATTCTTTTATTGAAAATTCGTTTGCTTAGTTGCAAATTTATTTTTTTAAACGCATTTTCTCATTTTATGTTAAAAACTGATAATTTTAATTGTAAATTCAATATTTCATTTTTCTAATTCTATTGTTTGGTCAAAAATTGTGTCATTTGGTTTCAAATGTCCTTGTTTTGCAGAAAATGGTTTTCTTTTTGTAAAAAATTTTTACTATTTGATATGTAATAAATCTTCTTGGAAAAACAAAATTGTTATTGTTGTTGAAAATTCAACTATTTGGTTAAACGTTGAAACGTTGTTGGAAATTCACTATCCGTTTAAAACTTACTATTTTAGTTAGAAATTCATCTCTTTGGGAGAAAATTTAACAATTATAAGAAAATTTGTTTGTTTGTTAAATATCAATCAATCAAAAATAAAGTATTAGATTTTTTTCTTCTCAAATAATTTTTTGCATTTACTAATTTAACTATTTGGTAGAAAGTTTATCTTTTTGGTTAAAAAAGTATTTATTTCGTTGAAAATTCAACTATATGGTTAAACGTCAGTTTCTTTTGCAATTTT
Source organism: Belonocnema kinseyi (assembly GCF_010883055.1). NCBI lineage: Eukaryota > Metazoa > Arthropoda > Insecta > Hymenoptera > Cynipidae > Belonocnema > Belonocnema kinseyi. The sequence goes on from NC_046657.1 coordinate 62,833,662, forward strand.
TTCTTTCAAAGACTTATAGTTTTAGTTGAAAATTTAACTATTTAGTTGTCAATTAACTTTTTCTTTGAAATTAACATTTTTATGAAATTAATTTTTTTAGGTTAAAAAATCAGATATTTGGATTACAAATTCATCTTTCTTGTTGAATATTGAACTTTTCACATTAAAAATTCCAAACTGTCTTCTAAAAAATTTGTTTTTCCCGGGTTAAAAAATCAACGATTTTCTCGAAAAACTTAATTATTTTAGCGAAAGTTCAACTGATCGGTTGAAAATGCTTTTTTTAGCTGAAAATGAAGTGTTCAATTAAAAACTTAACTGTCTTCGAAAAATATTATTTTTGTTCGATAAAAGATTTTTTATTGGAATAAAACTTCAACTATGTCATTTGAAAATTGATTTTTCTACTTAAAAGTTGTATTGATTAGTTATCAAAGCAAGTTCTTGGTTAAAAAATATTTTTTTTTTAAATTGAAAAATTGCCTTTTTTGTTTGATTATAAAGGGCAAAGGAAAATTGAAATTTATTTACGAAATTTGGAAAGCAATCTTTACGTTTAAAGAATTTGGAGAATACAGGATCATTTAAATAAAAGATGTGGAAAATGTTTAATATACATTTCTTGCATATTTTCATTATATAAAGATATTGATATCTGCATTGAAAATAAAATTATTTATAATTTTAAAAAAATATGATTTTCTTTTACTGAAACTTTTCTAATTGTCATGACTAATGATTTGTGCCTCAGATTATTTCAAACAAAATGCTTTACTTTTTTCCTTATATGGCGTCACACATAAACAATTAATAAGAAAACTAGCGATACTTTTCTTTGAGTCGCCCAAAAAAAAACGGTTCTGGAATCTCTATTCTTTCTTTTCGTCCCTATATATCTGCTATATTACCTAATAGCGGCCATAGCAGCCTATCAAATAACTATATTCTCCTTCTTCATTATTTTAACCTTCTTTTTTCTATTTTCCATATCCGTTGCATTACCCCTGCTGCTTTTTTATCCTTTCTCTTATATGAGCTCCATGATCTCCATTTGTTTGCAAATCACATGCCAATTATTTAAAATCTTTTAGCTGTGGTAACTTGACTCCCTTCCATCTCCCCTTCTATTCTTCGTTTCTTCCCTTTATTTTTTAAACCTCATTATGTTGTGCCCCTTTTTCCCTTTTCATTCTCTTATTTACTAGATGGTTTAGAATATTTGTATTTTTCAGCACCCCTATCTCTTTTCTAAACTCTGTCTGATTCAGGGGTTCTATCTTTTTCATCGACTTCTTTCCTTAACCTCTCCGATGAAACAGTCACATATACTTTACACAATGTGGGTATTAATGTCACGCCTTTATATTCTTAAACCTATTTGCCTATGCTTTTCTGCCGTATGGCTCCGAATACTTCTTCCTTCCATAACTCAGTCTAGCAGTCTCCGCTCCATACTATATTTCATATTATCCATGCCCATTTCTTTAATTCTGCTCTCCTCATATTTCAAGATTTAATTTGGAATGTCATCTATACCAGGTACCTTTCCAGCTTTTATTATACTTGATACCTTGACTGTTTCTTCCCTTGTAATGGTTTTCTCTTTATCTGTTTCTTCATCATATTTTCCTCCTTTTCTAACTCTCATCCCTACCGTGATAGTAAATCCATAATATATCAGGGTATAATCTAACGGGCAGCTCTGACCAAAAGGGCAGTTCTAAAAAAAAAATGGTCAGTTCTGAAACTTGATTATGGGCAGTGCAAAAATACATTTCAAAAGTTGATAGAGGAAGAAAAGAGAGAAACATTCGCGCACAGGAAGACAAGAATTACTTAAAAATCAAAGACAAGGAAGCAAGGAATTTTTCAAAAATTAACCCAATCATATCTTACATTATTTATCTGTATTTATATACTCATATATATCAAGACAACTTCAATATTCTTTTCTTTTATTATTATTTTTCATAAAATTTAAGAATTGAAAATACTTAATGCAATCTATTATTAACTAATTACAAAATTTACAAAATTATTGTAAATTATACAAATAACAATGTTTTTTTTTCAAAATTTAAAAGACTTGAGACGTAGACAGAGTCAGCGGTTTATTTTTAAAAATATCTTTTCTTCAAAGGAGGCTCATTAATACGTTTATCGTCGTCCTCATCATTGTTCTTTTCAGATTGTTTAAAAATACCGTGATAGTCACAACGATGTTGTTCAAATTTAAACGATATTTTAGCACATAACGGCCATAAAAAGTGATTAAGTGATTGATTACGGCTAAAATTTGTTCTAAGGATGTACTACAAACACTACCATGCACACAAAAATCGGATTTTCAAATCCTTTTTTTTTTTTTTTTTAGTCGATTCGGTCAGTTCTAAATCACACGTACGTCATGCACAGAAATTGTGGTTCTTGTTGTTACTCTTTTCCCACTCTAAGGTCACTATTATAGGAAAGTGATCCGAATATATCAAATTCCCTACCTCTAGTTTCTTCACATTCGCACTTACCTTATCGTGCATTACCGCATAATCTATTAATATTCCCATTTTCCCCCTGAACGTACATATTCCCCTCCTCATCCTCCTCATCCTCTAGTCGTCCAAAAATTCAGGATGACTAGCAAAGCGTAAAAAAGATATTGGACTATCATCCCGAATTTTGGGACGATTCAACTATTTGGTTAGAAGTTCAAATTCATTGAACCCGGGATTCAGGCGTCGAGCATTCAGACATTCTGAGAATTGACTTTCGCTCAGGCGTGAGTCAGTCCAAAAACCAATCCTACACTCAAGGTTCACTGAGTTATATGAAAAATTATTTACTTTTGCTTAGTTCAACTATTTGGTTATAAATGCAACACTTCGGTCTAAAATTGTGTTTTTTTTTAATTCGACTATTGGCTTGGAAAGTAATCTTTCTCGGTACAAGATTCATCTTTTAACGCTTAAAAGTCAACTTTTCTCTAGAAAACTAGACTTCATAGTTTGGAAATTTATCTATTAAAATTCTTTTTTTTGCATAAAAATTAACCTAATTAAAGTAATTCTAAGGGAAATATGAACGTTTAAATGTATTAAATTGATAAAATAATACAATTTTCGTAATTGATGGGACATTTAAATACTTCAATATCTTTCACAATCTCCTGGTAAACTTTGGTTAACAAATTTCTTCCGGGTGTTAGTAGAAGCGCAGAAATCAAGGACTATGCTCCTACTCATTGGAATATTTCATTATTCTAAAGTATTTTTTAGCTATAAATAGCAGTGGAGATGATTTAAATTCAGCATGTTCCTCTTACGAAATCGGACAAGACAAATGAAGATTTTTCTTGGAACTCCACTTCTGGCCTTCGTGGTTTTCATCAATTTTAGAGGTAAGTTTTTCCACTATAATACAAAGCCTGGAGGGAGTTGGAGAGATAGTTTCAAAGAAATGTGATTTTCAAAATTGAAATTGTATTATCAGTTGTTTTTCATAAAAAAAGATTTTTAATAAATAAAGTTTTAGGCTTAAGCAAAATAATTATTTTGTCTCTGCTGTTTTTAGTTTTTGTAATAAGAAGAACATATTCAAATATATATAAATATATTTTTTAAATATGGCCTTTTAAAGAAATTTAATTAACGATTTTAGCCCAGGAAAATTTCCATATGGATATAAAAATTTGCGTTAAGAATTAGAAACAGTAGAGTTGTAGAGAGTATTTTTTGGAAACAAATGATGAAGCATTCATTAAGCTTTTAAAAAAATTTTAATTGACAAAAATCTATAGGAAGAAAAAATAGAATTGCAAAAGACATTGTTACAAATCATTTTTGTTTCTTTATTTATAAAAAAATACAAAAACAATTTTCTCATTGATCTAATAAGTGGCAGAACTACCTTAAGTAATTTCGATTGAAAATGATTCAGAACTTCATTTTAAGATTGTGAGAAAAGTATAGTCCATCCACCCGATTTTTTTTTCTTGGAAAAAGAGTTGTTGGAATTGAAGGAAGTGGGTTAAAAGTGGATGGCGGGAAAGTAGGAAGAGAATTATAGAAAAGCAAGGGAGGAATGGAGAAGGATAGTAGGAAAGTAAAGAAAATGATTGGAAAGTAGAGTGGATACCAGAGTAAAGGGATTTAGGGTTAAATTGGGAAAGGATAGAGTTAATCGGGAAGCAGGAGCGGCTGGAGAAGGATGGCGCGGAAGGGAAGGAAAGGAACAAAAAGGAGGGCGTGGTGAAAATGCTAGAAAGGGGTGGCGAGGAACAGTTATAAATGTTATTGCAAAGGGAGGACAAGCACTTATAGAAGATATAGAGGAAAGAGAAAGAGTAGAATAGTCGCTAAGGATGGAAAATGTGTGAAATAATAAGGGAGGATAAGATAAGTGGCGATGGGTCATGAAATGAAGACAAAAAAAGGAAAAGGAGTGCATAGTGGAAAAGGAGGGAACAGAATAGAGAGGTGTAGTACTAAATGAGGGAATAAGATGGAGGTTGATGGTGTGAAGTGTGGTGAGCAAGGAAGGAGTCAAGAAGGATAGTGGGAAATTGAGGAAAATTATGGGAAAGTGGAGTGAATGTGAGGAGAAAGGGATGAAGGAGTGCTATGGTAAATGTTAGAATGAATGGGATAGCAGGAAGAGAAGAAAAAGAATGGCGCGAAGTAGATGAGAGAAACAAAAAAGAGGATGCAGTAAAAAAGTTAATACGAGGTGGCCAGAGACAGTGATAGAGGGTGTTGGAAGGGAAGTATGAAAAGTTATGAAAGGGGGCCGAGAAAAGGGAAAGAGTCGTATAGTTGGTATGGATAAGAAACGAGTGAAATTGTAAGGAAGGGTGGGAGGGGCGGCGATGGATGATGAAATAAAGGTAAAGAAGGGGAAAGGAAGGCGTGGTGGTAAAGGATGGAATATGATAAAGAGCTATAGTAGGAAATAAGAGAATGAGATGGACAGTCATGATGTGAAATGTGGTGAGCAAGAGAGGAATGGAGAAGGATAGTTGGAAAGTAAGAAATATAATGGGAAAGTAGAGTGGATTTAAGGGTAAAGGCACGGTGGCTCACATGAGGAAGGGAGGGAGCTAATAAAAAAGAAGGAAAGGATAGCGCGAATGGAAAGGAAAGGAACAAAAAGGAGAGCGTCGTAAAAAAGGTGGAAAGGGGTGGCGAGGAACAGTGATAAAGGGTTTTGCCAAAAAAAGTGTGACAACTTATAGAAGAAGTGGTGGATAGAGAAAGATTGGTATAGTGATTAAGGATAGGAAATGACTGAAATAAAAAGGTAGGATGGGAGGTGTGGTGATGGATGAAGAACTTGAAGGTAAAGAAAGCGAAAAGGGGCATGGTCGGAAAAGACAGTTTATGATAAAGAAATATAATAGAAAATGAGAAAATAAGCTGGACATTGATGGTGTCAAATCTGGCAAACTAGAGAGGAATGGAGAAAGCAAGTGCGAAAGTAGAGATAATAATAGGAAAGTGGAGTGGATTTACGAGTGAAGGGATGTGGGGTACATTAGGAAGGGATAAAGTTATTAGAACACCAGGAAGGGATAAAGAAAGATGGCTTAGAAAGAAAGAAAAGGAAAAAATGATGGCGTGGCATGGCTAGGGAAGGAGGGGAAATGATCGAGGGGGGTGAAGGAAAAGGAAAGATAAGTATAGTTGGCAAGTATGGGAAATGACTGAAATGATAAGAAAGAATGGGAGAGCCGGTGATTGAGGATGGAAAAGGTAGGTAAAGAAAGAAAAAGTAGGGCGTAGTGGGAAAGTAGATATTTGAATAGAGAGTTATGGTAGGAAATGAGGGAGTGAGATGGCGGGGGATAGAGAGTGATTGTGTAAAATGTAATGAGAAGAGCGAGGGAAAGCGAAAGAGTCGGATGGGCAATACCTTCGCTTAATAGCGAACTGAATTAATAGAATAAAATAAATAGTCTATTTTGGTTAAAAATTCTACTATTGGTTCAAAATTTAATTCCGTTGTCGGAAATGTTTTTCTAGTTGAAAATCAAGTATATTCCATAGAAAATCTAGCTCAACGTGAAAATCATTTATCTGAAAATTTGAATATTACATTTTTTAATGATAATTTTTTCAAATATTTAATGGAAACTTCTTTGAATAGGTCGAAACTCGATGCTTTGTTAAAAAGTCATCTTTTTCACTCATTTTTAATTAATTCAATTTTCTTCTAAATAATCAGTCTATTAGACATGAGGATTCGACGATTTACTTAAAAATGCAATTAATCTTTATCAAATCTAATTCGTTTTGTTAGAAAACTCGGCTTTGAAGGTTGAAAATTAAACTATATGACTAAACGATCTTTAAAATTTCACCTGGGTGGTCTGAAGTTAATATATTTTTGTTACAAATTTTTTACTAATTTTTCAAAATTTGTTTACTTATAATTCACAAAAAAATATTCATTTAAAATTTGCCCATGAATCTTTAAAAAAATTTGTATTATGCTGAAATTTTTTTAATTTTTTAAAAACCTTCAAGATTTTATTTTGAAATCTTCAGAAACCTCTGATGAAAGGGCGCGCTAAAGCTTAAGATTAAAGTATCATTAAATTCACGGATAATACTTGAAATAAGAAGATTATTAAGAATGCATTGGTAAATTTAATTTATATTCATTATTTCGGTTTTTAAAATTTATTGAATTTTTTATATATTTGTTTATATAAAGTGATTCGATGATACGCCTTTTAAGAGTATTGTTTTTTCTAGCTAAACTTTACATGTTATCAAAATCAACAAGGTGATTATATTTCCATGAATGTTGTGAAAAACCTGTATATGAATTGGATTTAGTATTGGGAAAGAAACTTGGTGTTCCCTTACGTTACTAAAATTCGTGTAAACAATATCATTGCAAATATTGAAAACTCCGTACAAAGTTTAGATGATGACGAAGAGAAGTTAACAATGAGACGAAAAGTTACAGAATTAATTTTAAATCACAATAGAAACAATACATTTAAAAATAATGATAAATTATAGGGACAATAATACATTTTCAACAACAAAAAAACACATCAAGGCTTGTTATTTGTCAATGTTGTAAAAGGCAATATTATGGTCGCAGCAAATACTAATGAGTACAATTATACGATAGAGAACATTTAGAAAAATTACAGCTTGTATAAGCCAGCCTCTGAAGTTCAAGCGATTCCGTTGCGTTACCTTATAAGTCTTAGGCGTGACCCTACAGCCCTCTCCATAGAGAGAGGACCGCAGCTACGCTGTTGACTGCTATTTCAGACTCATCGATGCAGCAATTGCCTGTGATTATTACACGGTTTGCCGCAATCGCAGGGCAGTGACAAAGGATGTGAGTAGAAGTCTGGTTATCCTTCCCGCACAGACGACAGAGGGGGCTTTTTTCAAGCCCTATCTTATGTATGTTGTATCGGATGTTTCCATGTCCTATAAACATGTCTGTTAGAACTCTGATATCGTTTCTCCTGAGCTTGAGTAATTCCTTTGCTCCGTGAGCAAGCTGTTAATATTTTCAGTGACTGACCTACAGGAATTGCCTAGGACTGTCACAGGTCCAGTAAAATTCTCTTTTTCTGCTAGCTTTACTAGCCTATCAAATATCTCATTGTACTTAATTCCGCTGTGTCCAGGGATTCAAAGCAGAGTGACTCGGTTGTCTGTCGTTAGCTTATTTAGTGCCTCGAAGCACTCCCAAATTATGAGTGGCGTGGTCGTTATTCCATTCAAGGTCATGATAGCAGCCTTATTGTCTGAGCAGATATAAATGTTTCTTTTATTGCCATACTTCTTTGCCTTGTCAGCGCACTGGAGCATGGCCATAATCTCAGATTGTAGAACTGTAGAGTAGGACCCATTCGCAATTGTAAAGCTTGTTTTATTCCCTCTACGATATAGCCCTAAAACCTGCATTCTCCTGGTTCCTAGAGCCATCTATAAACCAGTTACCTCCATCACCGGGTAGGTTTGCCTCACCGTTAAGCCATTAATTTTTCGTCGATAGACTGACATCATACTTCTTGTCGAAAAGGTAGCGACGATTGGACATTTTGTCCCTGAGCATTCTCTGTGTCAACCTCATCGCACTGTCAATTAGTACCTGGAATACTGTCGAGATACTGCTATCGTCAACCATATTTAATCTCCAGGCCCCCTTTGCAGCCACATCCCTTATGGTAAGATGGAAAGGGTTCCGAACCTATCAGAGCCCGCAGAGCCACTGTGGGTCTCTATTTCACTGTGTGGATCCACATAAGTGTCTCCTGCTTCAAGCCCCAGTTTTTCCCTATGCTCCAAAGAGCTTATTCAGATACTAACCGTGCACGATAACCAGTATTTCGTCCACATAGCCTATAAAGCCTGGTCTGAAATCGTCGCAGGCAGCTTATTGGACAGTTGCTTCAACTCAACTTTTCGCGTTGCAGCCGTCTCGCGTGTTCACGCGTCGATTGTCAGAGGATGAATTAGATCGATTCATCACATAACCTCGTACAGCCACACGTTTGTGGCATCGTTGACACTGAGTTCAAGTGATTTTGTAAAAAAATATTTGACGGTCAAAGCACAACGAGAAAGCAGTTCATTTGATAGTAAGCTCTGATTAGCTGCCGCAACAGCGCCACTCGCAACTGCTTTAGACGGCTATTCCTTGCGTTGCGATGCCGCATCGCATCGCCGAGTCTTGCGGCGCCGTAACGAGCTATTTAGGGCGATTGTAGACCAAGCTTAACGTCGTGGCCCTAATTAGTGAGCAGATGAAGAAATTCATTCACTACCAGTCATAACAGACTTTCCATTCCACGACTGCAACGGGCACACCGTGTGCGATCATAGCTAACCTAATCACATCTCCAGAAGTGTAGTTAAAGGCTTCTTCGATGTTCATAAAGGGCCCAATTGAGAGGCTTTTCTGCTTCAGTTGTCCTTATAGCGGTCATATCTATCCACGAATCTCCTCACTGTTTTTAGTGGAAAATATGTGAGGCTAATGGGACAGAAATCCTTGGGTGAAATGTATCCGATCATGCCCACCTTCGAAATGAAAACTTCTCTCGCACCCCTCTATGCCTTCGCAACGTAACCCAACGTTAGACTAGCCCTAACAAGTCTCACAATCGGCCCCATGATGATTTCACCAACCCTCTGTAAGAAGACTGAATATATACCATCTGGCCCTGAAGACTTCTAAGCACTGAAGCGGCAGCCCTTTTTGGGCCGAGTTGTGCCACAGGCAAATTTGAATGCTTCGCAGGTGCCATCCTCTCTTCTCATAACTTTGTAAAACCCGGAAAATGTGCCTTGATCAGGTGAGCCACGGTATCCTTATCAGACTCTGAGTACCCACCGCTGGGCAATTTTATAGTGCAGAGAATAGCATCTGAATTTCAAGAAAGCAGCTTATGCAGTCCAGCCGCCTCTGCTTCTTTCTCGATGTCAGTGCAAAAGTTGGCCCAGATTTCATGCTTTGTCTTGCGTATTTCGCTCATATATTCATCCCTCATTGTCGTGAATAAGATCCGTAGTTCCTCCGTTTTGCCAGTACGTGCAAATCTGAACCTTTCTCTGGTTTCCCTGCGAAGATCTTCGAGTTTTGCATTTCACCAGTGGGACTCCCAAGCCTTGCGGACTCTTGAAGGTCGACAATTACGTTCATAAGTGGATTTTTGCCTTTCGTGAAAATCTCAACTGCCACCTCCAGGGTGTCCACGTCTCTAATTCACCTGAGCACCTCTGAGAGTGCACTTCTTAATTCCGTGGAAAACTGACCCCAGTCCGTTCTTATTGGATTTGTGGCCCATTCAGGGCCCGTGGGTACAGTGGATTTCAGCTTGAACTCTGTTTGTGAGTGATCTGAGAAAGTGGGTTCGTTTGAGACTCTCTAATTCTTGATTTTGTCTATAAAACTACCGGTACAGCAAGTGATGTCAATAACTTTCTCCTTGACCGAGTGACGAAACTTCAGGGTATTCCTCGTATTAAGAATATCTAAATCAATGGTGATAAGGTATTCCACTAGATCGTTACCTCTTGAGCTGACGTCTGCGCTGCCCCAAAAAGTGTTTTGGGAAATAGTATCGCAACTTTCTATACCTTTAAGGTCCGTGAATATTATCATCAGGTATCTGGAACATAGCTCGAGTCTATATCCCTTCGCCAGTATACAACCCCTTGTATAGGCTGGACGCCTTGGGTTCCCTATAACAAAAACCAGAACCCCCTTAACCCCTAATGGTATCCCGCACTAAGCAGGGTCCCTGGACTTTGGTAATAGTTACACCTGGAACTGTCACCAAGTCTGCTTCCGATCTTACTGTACACCGGCAGGCTTCATCTCGCCCCTGGCTGACCACCTTAAAGTTGATCTGTCCAAAGTGGTAGAAGGCCCTGTTGTTGAAGACCGCCAAAACCCTCGTCTCAGATTCAGGGAATTGTGCAACTAGAAGATGTTTGATTCATTCTCGTTGCGTCCTTTTCCTGGGGCTGATCGTGCCTAACGATTCACCAAGACTCTGTGTTGAGTGAGGGGTTGAATCGCTCCAACTGCTGGAGGACTATATACGGATCTTTCAGTTCATCCGGGAATCACACGGTCGCCTTAACCATCTTTTAGAGCAATTTAACTCTACCCACCTTAGGCTATGCGCCTTTCCAAGGCCTTTTCTCGACTACAACCTTGTGTAGATAAGACCTTGGCCGCTGGGTTGGCTTCCACAAATACAAAGACCGCTCCTTTATAGAAGGAGGTCTTGACTCTTGGAAATTGTTCTAGGTACACTCTTTCGAGCGCCCTCCAGGTAGCCTTTCTGAAACGCTCAAATTGCTCTACGGTAAGCATCGACTCTGGGTAGCTCGTATCCGTCACTACCACCGCCAGGTGGTGAGCCCTCTGCGGGGCTTTTAGTTAAGCCCCCGACACCTCCCTGTTCGTCGGCTGTTGGGCTGCCTTGTGCTCTTCACAGGCTGAGCCTCGGTACTAGTTATTGGCGTTCTGGTCGCCGCTGTACTAGATATCGCAGCTGCTCTACTAGCCCTATGCGCTTGCCTCTTGACCCTGTTTTCCAGGGAACTGTTAATGCTGCCGCTTCAGTGTGGCCTGCTGGAGAGACAGATTAAGAGGAAAGGGCTATGTTATGCCCGTTACGACCAAACCCTTTTCCCCCTTCGCCACCTTCCTTTATTCTTCTTCTCTTGAAACTAAAGTTGTGTGATCCGTTTTAGTTCCCACGAGTAGCTAGGGAAAAAAGGTCCAGCTCTGCAGAGCCTCGCATGCCGGAGTGGGACTGGTTACTCAGGGAGGTCGTCTATATGTATCCTTTCCAAATCACCCAGAAGATCCCGTTTGTAGGGGTCCTTTCATCCATATCTACACGCATGCAAGGCGAGGTCTAAATTAGAGCTTAATTGTTTCGACCATTGGTTCATCAATTTAAAATCTAGAAAAATACCTCTCTAATATTTTTCAACCATTTTCAGGAAAAACTGAGTCATTCATTAAAAACAATTTTAATCCAAAGAATAACATTTAGATATGTGTAACAGTATCAATGATTCCATTTATTTCACATTCGAAATAAAAAAAACAAATTACATTTCTTGGATTTAGATATACAAAAAATAAATACAATCCTTTTTTTTTGCAGCTACTTTAGAACCAAAAATTGATTCTAATCGAAATCCTAGTTCTTTTCTGTGTTCCCACGCAGAGGGAATATTTTTATTGTTGATTTTTTATACTTCTGAAATTACAAATTTTCATTGTCTTTTCGCAGAAACAAATGCTATAGAGCCTGCTTTGATAGCCACTAATGAACGACACGTTTATACATTCGAATATGGTGGTCGACGGGTAAAAGTACGTTTCAATCCTGAGAATAGATTACCGATTCATTTTCAGCTCATGGGTGAAAATTATGAACCTACTAATGAAGATCATCATGAATACGTCATTGAAGAATATTTGGAATTTCGAGACGGCGTCGGATTTTTTTTTGTGACCACAATGAATCACCGTGAAAGGCCGAATCATGAAGCCTGGGTTGTAAAAATTATGGATGCAAAAGTATATAATGACAAATCAGGTAAGTATTTCCGCAGCTGAAAATAGGGCACAATTTCGGCGAAATCAGGGTGGAGCCATAAAGTGAAATATATTATTTTAAATGGTAGATAAATCGTGTGTGGTAATTTTTTTATAATGAATTTGGGTGTTAATTATTTTTGTTGTCGGATATATATTACAGCTTTCATCAAATATCATCCTTTTGGATCTTTTAAAATACATCCAAAAAGCTTTAAAATTCATTGATATCCTTTAAGAAAAACCTGCAATCTGTTGTTGAGGTTCTCTAATAATTCCTGGAAAATTCTGGAATATTTGGGGTGCTGTACCCTAAAAAATATGCATACATTTTCAACCGCGAATGCAGATTGAAGAAATAATTTCCAGCCAAGAAATTTTTCTCCAAAAAGTGCCCAAATCTAAATTGGCGGCAAAAAGACTACAGAAAACCTTAATAATCGTGAACAATAACTGAAAATTATTTGTTTTTAAACTTCTCCCGAAATCGATAAGTAATAGATTAAAGAAACCAACGCTTTATCTTCAACGTCATCTGGCACTGTTGATATTAATAATCAAGGAATTTTGGCAAAACGTTAAAAAATATTTCAGAATTCAGAGATACGCTTATTGCCCAAATTATTATAATATTAGTAATGAGATATTTTGACACTTCTAAAGGAAACCCCTTATTTAAATTAGTAAGCCTATCTGCTATAGTAGACTGGGGGCTAATGACATATTTGGTGGTCGTATTAACTAGTGGTTGCCGTTTTTACCATCGTCTTCTATATATTTAGATTTTGTAGCCGTAGTAAATGTTAAAAAAATTAGTGGCATAAATTTTCCGCTGATACTACATTTGTTATTAATTTTTCAGATATGGTCGAAAGGTCATAATTTAGAACAATTAACTAGTGCTTGGAACTTTTGCTACAATTTAACATTTCTATTTTAATGCTAGTTGCAAGATCGGCATACAATTTTTGATGTTAGTCATTGTTATAAGCTAATGTTAACAGCTAAAAATTAGCAGTATTTTAGAACAATTAACTAGTGTATGTCATCACTTTTTTTGATAATTTTACGATTAAAAAATAGCTTAAAACAAGTGGCATACATTGTACAGTGATACTACTATTTGTTATTAATTCTCAAACTATGACCGAAGTGATATATTAAAACAATTAACTAGTGGATACCATCACGTTTTTTGATGGTTTTACAATTAAAAAAATAGCTTAGAAACAAGTGGCATACATTTTGCAGTGGTGCTACTATTTGTTATTAATTCTCAAACTATGACCGAAGTGATATATTAAAACAATTAACAAGTGAATGCTATCACGTTTTGGTTGCTTTACAATAAAAAGATAGCCAAGAAACAAGTGGCGTACGTTTTTCGGTTTTTCGGCCAAAATTTCATGCAGACTTATAATTTTTTAATTATGAAATGAAGTTAGCAAAATTATCGAGCGGAACAGTATATTTTTCGAATAGATTTTGTTTATTTTCTTACCAAAATAACCATAAGAAGGTAGTGGTATGTCATTTATTATTTTAGTTATTAGTAAAAAATATTAATAAACGTAACGTAAAAATATTAATAAGCATAACGGTACACCTCAGTTTATTGATCTACAATTTGCTCATTATTCTGTTTATTGTTTGTTCATAAATATTGCTCTTACCTTGAATTAAATGCTATAATGAAAATATACATGGTAACGATAAGTCAATTAATCATACTTAATCGCATACATGAGATAATTGTTCCGCAATGTGCTCACTATTTTATTTACTAATTGTTCGTAACAATTACTCTTACCATGAATTGTATGTCGTAATGAAAATATACATTTTAACGATAAGTCAATTAATTATACTTAATGGTATGCATTACTTAATTGTTTTTTTTTTCTGAATAAATGTCTGCTATTAAGTATTTGAACAGTATTCAATAATGTTTACTTATACATGGGCGGCATCTACTAGTTAATTGTTCTAAATTATGACTTTTCGACCATATTTAAAAAAGATTAATAACAATTGTAGTATGTCCGGAAAATGTATGCCACTAATTTTTTTAACATTTAATACGGCTACAAAATCTAAACTCTCTGTGGCACACAGTAGTTAATTGTTTTTTTTTCCCACATTTTTATTAACTTTTAACCCTTGTATATTAACCCTTACTATCACTTGGATTTGGATGCCATAGGCTTATTGTACTTGTTTTGCATATAGAACACGATGATGAAAACGGCAACCACTAGTTAATACGGCCACCAAATATGTCATTAGATCTCGGTCTATAAGTTTAGTTAAAATTCCAAATATAGTTGAGAATTGAAAAAAATTCATCAAAATTTCTTTAAAACAGTGCTTTCAATTTTGTGAACTTTTTATGCTGCATTTGCGTCGTGCCGGCACCATGATTCGTGATTGTGAGCGCGCGTCTTTTAAATTACAGTGAAACCCTTTAATAGCCCTCCCTTCTACAGCCCTTCCGGGAATCGACGATGCGCTACAGGTTGGTGTTACATGAGTTGCGCTGGATCTGCGTTTGTCGCTAAGATGAGCAATTAGGCGTAAAGAAACAAAAGCGGAGCGGGCTATAATGAGTTAGTTCCCACCCACCGTCAACCCCGAAATCGACGCTATAGAAGAGTTTCACTGTATATAAATATTCAAGTTTAGCATTTATGATAAATAATGATTCTCAATTTATTTTTGGTAATTTTAATGATTTTATTTGAAGTAAATTTGTCGGTAATCAAACAAATTATATTTAGAAGCTTTAAATTAAATAGATAAAATGAATCATTGTAATAAAAAAAACCTTTCTTTCTCTGAAATAATCATTCATAACTTCTTTTTCATTAACATCGACATATTTTTTTATCTGTCACTTTATAATATTATTTTTGGATTAAGAAATTACTTTTTTTTGCATTTCACAATTATTATTTATTATAAATTTTTAATATGAATATGTATACTATTCAAAATCAGAGCGCCAAACGGAACCAATCCGGGAGAACCGGCGCGAGGCATGTGATACGTAGAAAATGATTGATTTTACTAGTTTTAGGTTACACCGGCCGTTTTCCTATCATAATGAAGACTTCGTTTTCAAAATCTGGGGAATACTAGCGAAAATGCTAACGAACGACCTTGCACACTTTTTTGGGTTAATTCAAAAGAATGTAATTTTGATAGATTTGATTGTGTATATTTCTAGGTTATGTGTGTTACAATTCTCTCCCATAATTATTCTTGAGTGCTACTCGAAGTATCGCTACCACAGAGACCTACATTATCGAAATTACAGAAAGCCTAAAAACAATCATAACCTCAAAATAGTGCACATGCATGAAATTTTTATTTAGCATAATACAACTTTTTGTTATTATCCCTCAAAAAAGAGTCCACATACCCCCGTTATGATATTTTAGAGAGTATCTCCGAATGCAGCTTTAACAAATTTTCATTTTTGTGGAAAAAAGCACGGATGCTAAAGTATTGGTTTTTTTACCTTTCACACATGTGCATGGCTCACAGTGAGAAAAAAAATGACTTTTTTGGTTAAAAATAACGCACAGCCCACAAATAATGACCGATTTGAACCTGAAAAAAATTAAAACAAAGCACATAAGATTTCCAAGAAAGTTGTCAGGCGTGATTTTTGAATTAGGTTTTCCATTTTTCTATAAATAAACAAATATGGCGAAAAAATGACATTTTTTCAATTTAACGCTTCGGGTGCTCGTCAATAACAGGAAAATTGTTGAAATCGTCTTAGCTGCATTAAGTAACATTAGTTAAAAATGTTCCAATATTTTACAATAAACAAAAAAAAATTGGTGTAAACAAATTATTTGTTGAAAAAATGTTTTCAACAATTTTCCATAATTATATATTTTTTAAGTTATATCGCAAGAAATTTGAATGAAAGCAATATTATATCAAATAAATTTTCTGTTAAGATTATAATTGTTTATATTATAAACAAATCTAATGAACAATTCAGTTATCGGCCATTTTTTCAGAGAAAATTTCGTTTTTTTCTACGTCGATTTTTTTAATTAGTAGGTAATTTTATAATCATTTTCGTAAGATTCATAATTTGTTGATTAATCTTATGATTTTTTAAAATAAATTTAAGAAAAAAATCGATTATTCGAGCAATTTTCGGCAGAAAAATTCGGTTTTTTCAATCCGACTCGTTTCAGTTAGGAACTCCATGAAAATATCAGTAAAATTCATAATAAGTTGATAAATTTTAAAACTTCTTTAAACAAATATAATAAGAAAATGCAATAATCAGGCATTTGTCTACAGAAAAAGTTGTTTTTTCTATCTCAACTTTTTTAATTAGAAAGTTCATGATAACTTCAGCAAATATTATAATTTTTGGATCAATTTGATGATTTTATTTAACAAATATGTTTATCAGGCATTTGTCGAAAGAAAAAATAGTTTTCTTCTATTATAACTTTTTGAATTAGGAACATAATGATAAATTCAGCAAAATTATTAAATTTTGATCAATTTTATGATTTTTTAAAGCAAATTTAATAAACAAATGCGTGATTGGGGCATCTCTTGATGGCAAAATTTTATTTTTTTTCCGATGTCAGGCTTTTGATTGGGATCTTCATAAAAAATTGAGCAACATTAACGATTAGCTGATAAATTTTATGATTTTTAAAACAAATTTAAGAAACAAATGCATTATTCTCCCTTCTGTGGACGAAAAAATTCGTTTTTTTCGATGTCAGTCTTTTTAATTGGGAAGTTCATGATGATTTCAGCAAACTTCGTAATTGGTTCATAAATTTTATATTTTTTTAAACACAAATTCAGTAAACACAAGCATTATTCGGGCATCTGTCAATGAAAATTTTTTTTATTGGCAGTCTATTCAATTGAGAATAATCAAAATTGCATTACCAATCATATTTAGTTGATAAATTCTGTGATGTTTTAAACGAATTTAATAAGCGTATGCAGTATTTGGCTATTTGTCAACAGATTACCCAATAATGAATTTGTTTATTAAATTTGTTTTAAAAAATTATAAAGTTAATGAAAATTATTAACTTTGCTGAATCTTTCATAAAGTTTCTAATTAAAAAAGTTGACATGGAAAAAACGAAGTTTTCTGTAGAAAAATAACTGATTGCTGCATTTGTTCATTAAGTTTGTTTATAATACAACGAATTATAATCTTATGAGAACATTTTTCAAATATAATATTGTTTTCATTTAAAAAATCTGCAATATAACTTAAAAAAACATATAATTGTGGAAAATCGTAAAAAACATTTTTTCAACAAATAATTTGTTTAAAAAGTTGTTGATTTTTTTTATTGTCTGATAATGGAACATCTTTAACTAATGTTACTCTATGCAACTTAGGCGATTTCAACTATTTTCCTATAATTGAAGACTATCCATAATTTCAAAAAGACAAAATGGCTGTTTTTTCGTAATATTTGTTTGTTTATAAAAAAAATAAAAAACATAATTTAAAAATCAGGCTCGACTCCTCGGTCTTCCATCTTATAAGCTTTTTTTCTAATTTGCGTTGTTTAAATTGGTTAATATTTGTGGGCTCTACGTTATTTTAAACCAAAAAATTAATTTTTTTGACACTCTGTAGCGGTAGTAGATGTCCTTTTTTGCCATTTTTACTTATTTTGCACGTTTGTTGTAGCGATATGGTTGCATCGTTAATATATTGTTAATAGTTTTGTAAGTCTGCGGTCACAAATGGTAATAATTTTATTTAAAATTTCTACATCTATTGGGTAGCTTATTTTTCCAGAGTTTTGCCCAGTATTGTTAGAAAAATATTGACTGCCCTGATTGTGCCAAGATTGAGCCATTTTTTCAGCTTCCATACTTAAATCAAATAAATAAATACAAATAATTGAGGCCGAATTTAAAATCAGAGATATTCCTAAATCTATATACGCTAAAATGGAGTTGCATATGTGGGCGCAAGATACGCACCCTTCATTCTGCATTTTTGAATGCGATATTTGCTTCAAACATTTGAAGTTCTACAAAATATCTTCATTCTTAAAAATTTTTTTGCAATTTGAAGACAAATTATGACATGTTTGGAATTTTCTACATTTATTAGAACCCGTTCACAATAATAGCATGAAAATTCTTGATAAGTTTTCACATTCTCTAAAGTTCCTTGTATCTTCTAAAATTTAGGAAATTATTTGCAATCTGATTAATTTTGCTTTAATCTCTGAACAGGACATGAAACCTTCGAAAAATGATTGTTGTCAAAATTGTAAATAAAATCGTCAATTCAATTATGTACAACTTTCCATGTGTAGGCAATTTAACGAAGTCCCCTTCTTGGTTTCCTGGATCACTTCCTTAGATCCGCGCCTACGAAATGGGCAATTAAGTAGCCTTTGCTTGCCCCCACATATAAACATAGATTTCTTTAGAATTAAATTTATGATTTATTTTGAACCTCTTTTTTAATTGCAAATATGTTTTCTCTTCTTACAAAGTTTTCCGGCCAGCTTATACGCCAGAGGAGAGGTTCACTATCCCTGGTATTGATAGAACAATTCTTGTATTTCGTCAGGGTGGTCCGACTGATGAGCATCGTCCTATAATTGATTTGAGATTTGAAGGAATGAATGTACGACTATTTTTAGCTTTGGCCGATATGTTTAAAGTTACTTATCACGTTCATGAGTTCGGTGAAAGAAGAGTGAGGATTTTCCAATTAAAGTCAGGGAAATACATAGGAGCCGAGTATGCACCCATAGCACGGCACTGAAAATTGCTAATGTGAATATAATTCACAAAATAAACAATACAAAAAAAAAAAGATTTATTATTTTTTTTCGTTTTAGCTACGTCTACGAATCTAAACTTGCCGTGAATTCGACCTTAAGTACTTCCAGTTTCATTTCCATAAGCATATGTATTTGCTTTCTTACAGAGGAAGCATTTGCGATATTCTGAAAAATAGACAAACTTAAGTTTTCATTTCAATGAATATAAGAATAGAAAGTTACAAAAAATAGAAAATTACAGAATGATACAATAAAATTTTTAAATACAATGAAAAATCAAATCTTGCATTGAACATCGTAAGTTTTCGAGCTAAGTTAATTTAAGCTAAGATTAAGTTTGGAATTGCAAAAACTAATACTTAAATTAAAAAAAAATAACTAATGCTGCTGCAATTCCTATCAATCTTGGTCAGAATTAATTTTTTTGAAAATATACAGTGAAAACGTCCTGTATTTTCATACATTAAATTTTATTTATGCCAATGAAAAAAGTTTTTTTTGTTTTAAGCAGATATTACAAATATTACGAATGAGCGTAACTCCCTTACTCTTCAAAGAAGTGTATTAATATGATAGGTCAACCGATTTGTATCGTATGAGAGAACTTTTTCCGTTATTGAATTAGTTTTGAAATATGTAAGTGAAAAAAAATTTGTTTGTAAAAAACCCGTTTTTCATATACTATGCACTACCACATTTTCCTTACTGTTTAATAAAATGTGCCAATATTATGAGTCAATTAATTCGTCTTTAATCAACACATCTTTTATATTCTCAAATAAACCTTAAATTCTGAGAATCAGAACATTTTTAGTATAAAAATCGATGTTGGATATAATAGAAATGAGCATAACTGCCTTAAATTTCAACTAAATGAATTAATTTTATAGGTCCTCTGTTTCTTGATTAAGCTATTTTTATTTCCTTTTTAATGTACAAACCATATCCCTTTCGGTGTAAATGCTAACGTGGCAAACTCTAATGAGTCTAACGAATGTAAACTCTAACAGTAAAAAAAATAGGGAAGAAAATAAAATTTGAAAATTCAAATGGTTGGCGAGGATGCTACTAGATCCTGGCAGTGAGAACTTCTATAGATTTTTATTTAGTTAATTAGAGACTTCTAAGCAGAGCAGAACCTCATAAGGAGTAAACCTGCCTTCAAAGCGTCCTAACGTCAGAATTTCAAGAATAATGAATCAATCTTCGATTACCTATTGGCTACTTCTGATAAAATATGTTGACACTATTTCTTTGGTGGGTGCAATTAGAAAATATAAGGAAAAATTGAGGTGGACAGGTGGGTAAAGTGTAACACTCCTATGTTTCCTTCAGTCAAGGTTTATTTATGTACTCACTATTAACCACGTCCTGGCCGGGGATGGCTTAGGGTGGAAACCATTTACAAAATTTGTTGCCACTTACCTGCCCTAATCCGAGGGTCCAGTAAAGAAACAACCGAGTTCGTGAGTCACACCCTTTTTACCCACAATAGATAAAGCATAAATTAATTTTTTTAATTGTTTATAATAATGATTGTTTATTCATGAATCCTCACGGGTATGACACAAAAATTATTTTTGTTAATCAATTAAGGAAATTCAATGAGGACCAAGGGAGCATACACTGTAAAACCATATGAAACCATTTTCATCCACTTATTTGTTTATAACAAATTCAATGCATTTTTTAATTTGTTCTTCGATACTGGAAAATTGTACTGGATAGTTCCTCTACTCAGTCTGGGTATTTGGGAATGAATCTAAGTATCCTCTTGGAAATTGTACTCTGCAAAAGTCATAAAACGATTTTTTTTGTCAACAATTGAAGCAAAAATTAAGCCTCAATTTGAATACATGCTCTAATGATATCATGCGGATTTCCATCAGCCTTAATTTTTTTTTGAAACCGTTTGAATCGGATGAAAACTGTAGTCGCAAAATAGATTTGACCAGAGTCGTGATTTTCGTCAAACAACATCAGGGCAAGAAACACATGTACTATCTCTGTCCTCACGTACTCCTTCTGGTTCATCAAATGGTCTAACACCGACCTTGAAAAGTTAAAGAGTATTGTTTGTCTAGAAATGATGAAGCACAAATGTCACTTGACTTAGTCTGTGGCTACGATGCATAACCGGGTTTACCCGAGTAAAAGTTTAATAAAAACACCAAATAATCTTGCCAAGTTTTAATGTTTTCCCTTTTAGTAAATTTTCAACATTTCTGTAATTTTATGAATATATAAAATTTTAAAGTTGAGATATTTTTTAGAATTATCAGGCAAACTATGACTGACACATTTTTTCAAGGTCTTTGTAAAAGGACAGAGACCGAGACGTCTCTGAAGCTAGCACCGCCTTTTTTGAAAATTGAAATTAAAACTATCCTATAATTAAGGGTTCAGTCAGGGCTTTTAAGGGCCGTAAGTCCTAAATTTTAGGCTCTGAAATTTTTCATAAAAAACGTGTTGCGCGCCTACTTCACATGAAGCTAGCACCGCCTCACCTGTAACTTCAAAACAACTTATTCAATCTGATCAAAATTTTTTTAGGAATTAAGGGCTCATTAAAAGGCTGGCGATCCCTACTAGGCCCAATCTCACAGTCCTATTAGTTTGTTTTTTTTCAAACGATGGGCTCTCTAGTTTCACGCGTGAAGCTGGCACCGCCACACCTATTACTCCGAAACCAGTGCTGTAATCAATCCGGAAGCATACCAAAATTAAATTCTCATTTAGTGCTGGAAAGAACCCTGGGTGCCAAATTTTGGGCAGTGAAATTTTTTATAAAAAACTTGTTGCACGCTGACTTCACATGAATCTAGCACCGCCACACCTGTAACTTCGAAACTACTTATTCAATCTAATCAAATTTTTGATGGAATGAATGCCTCATTTAGGGCTGGAAATCTCCCCTAAGCCCGATCCCATAGACTTTTTAGTTCTTTTTTAAACAATGCCTGCTTCGGTTTCACACGTGAAGCTGGCACCACCACACTTAAAATTCAGAAACCAGAGTTGAAATCAATTCCAAAATTATAACAAAATTAAAGGCTCATTAGAAGCTGAAAAGAACACTAGGTCCCAAATTTTGAGGTATTAAATTTTTTTTATAAAATTCATTGCACGCTGACTTTACGTGAAGATGGCGACGACATAACTTTAGCTTTAAAAAACTTGATTTAATCCAATGGTTATAGTCTTTTTCAACATATAAGGGCACCCAAAAGGTGACAAAGTATCTTATCATCAAATTCAACTTTTCAGTTCTGAGAATATAGTCCCAATATGCTCTACTTAAATTTTCTTTATGGTATTTGTGATCCTTACAGAAAAATGCAACTTTGATTCCAACACGTATATTCTGATTTTACATTTAAAAATCGCTATTTTTTATTTTAAATAAAATTTTTTCTTAATTTGAGTATTAGTTATTTGGTCCCTTTTTCATTGGCCTACACGCTATAGTATTAAGTCATCGAAACGTGCGGCAACTCGACAATGAACAATCAAACATGAGCTCCCTGTGACTGTATACCTTCATTATTGCACCCAGCGGCCTTTGGCAGGCCCATCTAACAATTATTGTATTATTATAAATCATAGAAAGCGACTTTATAAATATTTTTCAAATGTATTATGCAGATTTTGTTTTTAATCAATTTTTGAATTAAATTCAAAGAGAAAACCATAATATTAATTATATATTTTTTTGTTTTCAAAAAGTATTATTTTGAAAAAACTCGCAGAAACAGGAATTTGACTAAGTATGAATTTGTCTTTAAAATTCTATTATAATAATTAGGGGTATGCAGAAATCTCAAAACTGCTAGTCTAGCCCGAGCTGAATCAATGATTTTATTACTCGAAAGGGATTTTAAAAAATTAATTAAATTTCCGGATTTCATGAAAATCGGAACCAGTGACGTTTTTGGATACAATTTTTATTAAAAAATTATTTATTATTAATAATCTTTTAGTTCGTGGTTTGATATTTTCTCTATTCATTGCAATTTAATGTCAGCTATAGTTAGAAGAAATTTATTCTAATGAATTTTTTCTATAAAAAGAAAATCATCAGAGTGAGAGACTGCAAAATTCCTTAAAATATACCACGTACATTTCCGAATAATGTTAATAATTTTATGTGTTTTGCAAAAAATTAGAAATATATTGTATTTTTACGTTCTAGTTAAAAGTTAGAACATAGTAAAGAAGGAGAAAATGAATTTTTTGGTTTAAAATCACACGTTGTTTTTCATTGGAGGTATATTTCAAGATTTCTTGCTCATTGTCTCATTTTCATGGGAGAAACAGGTTAACGTAGGTAACCGCTAACGTAGTCGTAACCGCTAACGTAGGTCGAGTGCGCCCTGTTTACAAATTTCATCGTAGGTCTCACACCGGGTGATTTCCATTTCATCGCAGTGTACATGCTTGTCTTACCCTCTCCACTCGACTTCTCCTCACGTCCCTGATTGATCGAGATTGCTGGGCTGGGCTTTGCCGGCGGGGGGCCCCTTTATCCTAATGAGGCATAAAATGCCATACATAAAAGTGTTATAGTTTTGCAATCAGCAAATTAAAATTATCGTATTCAGAATCTATGTTTTTTGCGATTCCAACAATATGTAACTTGCAATTAAAATATTGAAATTAGACTAAGTTATGGCAGATATTAGTTTTTTTCACCCTAACTAGATAGCATTATGAAATTTTCCGAAGAATAATTGAAAATTCATCAGTTTATTTGGTAGAAAATTCGCCTGTTGACAATTTAATACTCATTCAGTCAAAGTAATGCTTTTATATTTTCCATATTATGATCCACTACAATAAGTATATTCATTTTAATTCTATTAAATTGTCAACAGGCGCATTTTCTACACAATAAACTGATGCATTTTCAACTATTCTACGAAAAAAACATAGATTACGGATATAATATTTTTAATTTGCTGATTGCAAAAATATAGCAGTTTAATGAATAGCATTTTAAGCCTCACTAGGACAAAGTGGTCCCCCGCTGGCAAAGCCCGGCGCAGCAATCTCGCTCAATCATGGACGTGAGGAGAAGTGGAGTGGAGAGGGTAAGACGAGCAGGTACACCGCGATGAAATGGATACTGCCCCTTACGCCACTCGTGTTTGATAATACTAATGGCCATAAGCCTAAGCACGTGAAAAGGATTTCTAATAACTGTACCCTGAATAATATTTTATAAATTCATCCTTATGGTCATAGGTAGTAACAAGATGCAATAAGTAAACCTTAGCAAGATAGAAGATGGGCAATTGAAGAACACAGAACAGACGGCAATGTAAACAATACTTGAACTGTTATGGTGGAAATGTACAGGAGCTGTCATTCCTCATGTAACAGCCGCCTCAGAATTACTAATTTTCAAACATGCTTATGTTCCTTGTATTTTTTAAATTATTAAACCAAGAGAGCGTCCTATAAAAAAAATGTCAGAAGTAAATTTTTATACCAACTTTGGACAATCTATTCTCATATTAAACTTATTTTGTTACTGAAAATGATTTTGCCTCTTGCGTCGCTTTTTCCAAAAACTAAATTTTTTATTTTTAATGTCTTTTTATAAGAAGCATGTATAAGACATTTGTAGATCTTTTTAGGTAAAATAAATACTGCCCATTAATGTTAAGCGTACCTTCCGTCGTTTTTCCAAAAGTTTTATCACATTTTCTTTAACGATCTTTTTTATGAATAAAAAAATGCCAATACTTCGGCAGAGTAATGCTGAAAAGTTGCAGATTTTTATGAAATTTTCAACTTTTTCTCGGCTTTTTAATCCGAATAAGGAACTGAATAATTACACAATGAATGAAATTAACGGTGTATATTATGAATTTTTCGTCTTTAAAATAAAGTTTTAAGTTGAAATTACTTTCTCTAATTAACAAAATGATACTTGATCATATGCACTTCTCACCTGATGTATTTTTACAATTTTGGAATAATTTTAGAAAAAATACAGTATCAACTATTGTATACCATTTTCATACATAATTGGAATAAGACTTCCAACTGTCTTCTTTTCGGATCATCAGAGACATGTCTTTCTCGTGAGCAGTTCGTATCTCCAAAAAGTTCTTTTAAGATTGAAATTGAATCTACTTTCTTATGAACAATTTTATATTACAAAGATTGAAAATTTCTCTTCACAATGGGTTAAACAATATGAATATTTAATTTTTTTAAATGTTGCAATCTTCTTTGTTTACTTTGCAAATAATTAACAAATAATTGACAAATAATTGCAACATAAAAACTGTCTTAATTTAAAGGAATAATGTGTAAAAACACAGAAAAAACAAGGGGTTCACTCATGTTGCGGCTCTAATGAAGGCTGGTGTCATTTGGAATTTGAGCTCCAATAGATAACTGTAGAGACCCAAATGGGTTCTTTTAGAGCGCAATTGAAAAGATCAGCATCAAGGACCATTCACAAGCCAACCGCTTGCAAATTTGGGTTGGTAAGTTAGCGATTCACAGTATACGTTTCGGTAAAGCAAACACAACGATATTAATATTTATTCATTTTTCTTCTTACTTGCTAAGGTTCACTTATTAAAAAATTTTTAATACAAAATTGGCTTGAGTCTACACCATCTTTAAATTACCATGCCTTCAAATCATTGGTCAATTTGTAATGGAAATGTAATGCAAATTAGCTGTTATTAATATTTTCAAATATTACAATGACCTTTAGTTGTTTTAAATTAAATAAAAGTAGAGAGGCTTCAGAAACATTCATTTTTGCATTCGTTTTTTCAACAACTCTACGTCACTCCTAACAATATATTTGTACTTTTAAAAAGTAGCATATGTAATTGCACATCTCCCCATAACAGCAAACATATTACTCAGGATTTTATTGCGCATACTGTTCGTGATACTTAGGGTACCTTTTCACGAAGGCCTATTTTGAATTAATCGTAGAATTAATATTTTTCATAGGATTCATTTCGAGCTTTTTTGTTGATTTATGGCAAATTCGATTGTTTGAAAACCCAGGAACGAACTCGATGTTTCAAATCAGGGTTAATGCACGATTTCCTTTTTAATAATTGAATATTATTGATAATGACTTATTTATCAATGTGAGCATAAAGAACTCGTTTATCGACCAAAGACTTACGATGAAAATTTTCTTGCATATGAATCAGTGCTCCCAATTTTTGGAACTTTTTGAACTGCACTTGCTTCGCGCCAAAAATACGATTTGTTACTTTAGGCGTGCGCATATTAAATTATATAAATATTCAAATGTTATATTTATAATAAATAATGATTGGGAAATGCTTCAAACGTGATTTATTAATCCTAAAATAGAATTTTTGAGTGACAGATGAAAAAATATTGTGATTTTATTACGAAACCCGTTTTTTATTTTGACTTTAGAAAAAAAACAAAATTTTTAATTTATTTTTAGTAACTTTATTGATTTTATTTAAGTCAAATTGTTGTGAATGAAAACAATAAAAATCGGAAACTCGACAGAGACAAGATTAATCATTCTGCAAAAAAAAAATGATTTCTTTCTCTCAACTCGGAATTCATAAAGTCTTTTTAATTAAAATAGAATTAAATTTGTATCTTGTCACTTCAAAATATTATTTTAGGATTAGAAAATCACTGTTAATGCATTTTATGATCATTATTTATTATAAATATCACATTTGAATATCGACACTATTCAAAATCAGCGCGCCAACAGTAACCAATTGTGTTGCCGGCGCGACGCAAGCGCAGTTCAAAAAGTTTCCAAGCTTGTGAGCTCTGGCATGAATAAGCCCTTATATTTACAAGTTTACTACATAACCTGCAAATGATATACATCAAGTCATTATAACTATTTAAATTACGATATTATTTTGTAATTTAATTATCTTCATTAATTTATGTCCACCAGAGTTCGATTACATGTGTGATTTAAGGTGAATATTGTATTATTAATTAATCATAATATTGAAGTGGGCAAAGCGAAAAATAGGTTCTTTAGGAATAGGCTCAATTACATTTGAGATTCTTTCGAACCCCAAGTGTGGTATTATTTAGAGCTCACTTATCATTTTGGGTTCCTTTTCAGCAAGTAGGGTTCATTTTTGTTGCAGCTCCTTTGGAACCAAAAACGGGTTCCAATTAAAGCTTCAGCTTTTTCTGTGAATATGAAATTAAACTGTTGTTTTTTAATGCAAATTATTTTCAACGCTAATTTTCAATAATAGTTATTAAAGTTGTTATCAATAATTTACAAAACAGTTTAAATTCATCACATTTGTTTTTAAAGATATATTCTTCACAAAGACACTTTCTATAGTCTACAACTTTATCAATGTTTATTTATTTAACAACCCCTATTTTTAATAATATAAAGTGTTACAAATATTCAAATTATTTTCAATAGTAGATGTTTTTATGACATAATTAATTTTGATAAATGTCTTCGAAAGAAACAAAATTAATTATTTCCTATAGCTTTAAAAAGAAATATTAATGTTCATGAATTAGTTTAATTAATCGTTAATTTCAATTTTCAATAATCATTATAAATGTTAATAGAAAGAAAATTAAATTGTAATACACTATTTGCAAAGTTTAACATTTTTACACATGTCAATTCAAAAATGTAATGTTAACTTTGTAGAAATATTATTGGTACTATATGAAAAGTGTATTTGTATTTAATCATCAAAATGATTTCATCCTTTTTGTTAGTACTTTTTAATTTATTGGATGTTTAATGTGTTACAATTTATTACATTCTCATCAGAGAAGGTATTAGATTTGTGTAAAATTTAACCGCCTCCCTCTCATTTTTTCCAAAGCGTTAATTTTCTATTTTGGTCCTCGTTAAAAATGTCAAAATTTAGATTTGAAAAAGGACTCCCATGAGCTTTACTCCCTGATAATCCTTTATATTCTGTTCAAGTGTGATCTAATTTTTATTTCCTGGACTCGCCAAGTTAATTAAAATATTGCAAAAATTCATTAGGTCTACTGCAGTGGTTCGAACGCAGCAGCTGACCATCACCCCTCATTAGATGGTGGGGGGGGGGGGGTCTTTAATATTAGGAAGGTTTGAATTTTAAAGCAAATTAGGATCTTAACAAAATAGTTATAAACTGAATCGTAAACTTTTAGGCAATGTACGAATGAGTACAAAGGGATAGTAAGTACATACCACATCGAATGAGTGGGCGGGGTATGTCTGAGATTTTAAGGTTAGTATCCATTGTATTTACCGACCCACTGTGCTCATTTATAAACATTTGAAGATTGTCCATAAATTACTATTATTTAAAGGCTTGGAGTTTAAATTAACAATGTTTAAAAAGAATTCGAAATTTATCACCATTCCTTCGACTACTTTTATGAAAAGTTATCGTGCAAAGTACAAAGTGTTTCGTCGTCCCGAAATTCAGGATGAATGGTGAAATATTTTTTAAAAGCTTCCCCATTTTTTGGAACGACTAGACGCAGCCTAGATTATTACATGAAGATTTGTAATATAGAACTGTGGACACGGAGAAAACTGGAAGTTCAAACGTAACATCTAGATGTTCAGCGTTAACATATTTTATGTTTAACTATAGGACAACAATCTTATTGTCCAAAGCTAGCATCTGTAGATCTTAAAAAGTCAGATGGTACTCTCTAAGATCCAAAATTTTCAGTTGAAATATTCGGGATATTACATGTATGGATACGTCAAATAACGCCTGTAAATATTTCAGGAGTTTACTTATTTATGGCAATTCAAGGAATTGATTGATACACTGTTTGTGAATTTAAAACAAAAATTTAATGTTCGTACACGAAGTTAACAGATAAAGGGTATGAAATGTCGATCAGACGATACATTCAGTCAAATTGAGGTTATGTTCAATATTTGAAATTGAAAATAAAAAAGGGGTAAGTAATCAAAGAACATATAATCTGTACTCTGAATTTAAAATTATATCTATTTTAAGTTACATAAACTCAACTTTTATTTGAAATTCATTAACATTTTGTCAAATGTGTTAAGTCAATAAATCTGCAACTTAAAATCATTGTTACCTCCTATGGACAGAAAAAAATCTTGATTCAATTTTATGTAAGGATAGTTAATTTTGATTATTTGGAAATGTTCCAAAATTGTAATACTTCATAATTGTAATATCGAAAATATATAGTGGTCCAATATAGTCGTAAAATTCCAATGCGCTATGCGCATGCGCTCAAACGGTTTTAAAATCTGAATATGTTTCAGTTTAACATAAAAAAAATTACGCCTAACAACTCAAAAAGATAGTAAATGTTTGATATGAATATCTGGATATTAGGTGCTATAATCTTACCCTTTGAACATCTACATTTAAACATCTATTTTTCTCCGTGTATGAGCAACGAATGTTCTTGCTGGAAATGGGGCGTTTGCGTATAAAAATTATATACACATTGTGTTGAAGAGTTAGATTTAAAGTTTTAGTTTTAATATAGCGCGCATTTGATAGGTCTCGCGCTTCGCGCTCTATAATGAGTTACCCCGCGCTTCGCGCTCGTATATTTCTTCTTTGCATTTGAACTGTTTCAATAAAACATTATCAAAAAGATCTCTTCTAGGTCGCAGTGTTTATACACGTCTTCATTTTCTGAATTTGTCACTTGATTAAGTATATTCAAAGATTTAGTTGTTCAAAGTTGTGATAAATGTTGAAACTAAGTGAAAGTTTTCATACTACAGGATAAACGTATAAAGGAAGTTTACAGTTTTAAGAAAATTTTCAAAAATAAACCTTTCGCAGTGAATTTTGTTTTTAAAAACTGTTATTTGAATGTAAAAAATGCAATGAAAATATAGAAAAATTATTATTTTGTATTAATTGTGAAACTACCATTTTGTCTGTTAATTAAAAGTAAAGATACCTGATTGTACTCGTGACAAATATAAATTAAAATGCTGTTATATGCGTCTGTCTTTATTTAAAAAATTTTTCGTTTTTTAAAGGGTTTTTGCAGTCTCTCACTCTGATGATTTTCTTTTTATAGAAAAAAGAATAAATTGTTTGACCTTATGAGTACCACGAATAGCCGTACATAGAATTTTTAAAATTTAAAAAGTATAGTTTTAAAAATTTCCAATAAAAGAAAATAGAAATATTTAGATAAACTAGAAGATAGAAGTGTATGTACGAAGGGTTTCAGATATTTTTCTTCTAACTAAAGCTGACGTTAAATTGTAATGAATAGAGAAAATCTCAAAACACGAACTAAGACATTATTAATAATGAATAATTTTTTAATAACAATTGTATCCAAAAACCGATTTCTGATTTTCATAAAATCCTGAAATCTTATGAATTTTTTAAAAGACTTTTCGAGTAATAAAATGATTGATTCAGCTCGGGCTATACTAGCAGTTTTGAGAGTTCCGCATACCCCTAAATATTATAATAAAATTTTAAGGACAAATTCTTACTTTGTCAAATCCCTATTTCTGCGAGTTTTTTTTAATGATACTTTCAAATAACAAAAAAAAAATTAATATTATGTTTTACTCTTTGAATTTTATTCAAAAATTGATTAAAAATAAGATCTGCATAATAGATATATAAAATATTTATAAAGTCCCTCACTATGATTTATAAGATTACAAAAATGGTTAATAACAAATTATTTATTAGTTTTGAACTATAAATTGGTACTTTTTGAATTCCGAATTCAACAATAAGGCGCTTTTTAAATTTGATTAGATTGCATAATTAGTTTCGAATTTACAGGTGTGGCGGTACTAGCTTCATGTGAAGTCAGCGCGCAACAAGTTTTTAATAGAAAATTTCAGAGCCCAAAATTTGGGACCCAGGGTTTTTTCTAGCCCTAATTGAGCCCTTCATTTTGGTATGCTTCTGGAATTGATTACAGCACTGGTTTCGGAGTAATAGGTGTGGCGGTGCCAGCTTCACGCGTGAAACCAGAGCGCGCATCGTTTGAAAAAAAAACTAAAAGGACTGTCACATTGGGCCTAACAGGGATCACCAGCCCTAAATGAGCCCTGAATTACTAAAAAATTTTGATCAGATTGAATAAGTTGTTTTGAAGTTACAGGTGTGGCGGTGCTAGCTTCATGTGAAGTAGGCGCGCAACACGTTTTTTATAAAAAATTGCAGAGCCTAAAATTAAGGACTTACGGCCCTTAAAAGCCCTAAATGAGCCCTTAATTATGGGACACTTTTGATTTCAATTTTCAAAAAGGGCGGTGCTAGCTTCAGAGACGTGAGACCAAGGTCTACTGAGCGCTCTGTTCTGAAATTTGATCGTTTGTTCGGGCTGATAAGATTTTTTATTGTCTGTACAAGTTAGGCTACACCCATTGAGATAATTCGTCATTCTATTGAATTTGTCAGGTATATATATACAGTGTTGGTAATGATCCAGATTTATCAGTTATCTTTGACGAAATGTGATAAGAAATAATGAAGAACCTTCTTGGAACTGTGCTTTTTACCATAGTGTTTTTCATCAATTTTGGTGGTAAGTTTGTCCACCATAATAAAAATCTTATAAGGGGTTGGTGGAGGATACTGTGAAGGGGGGAGGGTAATAATAAATAAAGGAAGTGGTGGATAAGGATGGGGGGAAAGGGGGTGTTTATGGGACGATGGGAAAGTTTAGAAAGGGCTTTTTGGACGGGAAGGAAATGAGCAAGTTAAAGGGGTATGAAAATTACATTATTGTTTTGAATGAATGAAGTTTCCAGGTAAAGAAAAATACTTATTTTGTTAATTTTGTTTGTTAATGAATTTGAACTTAATTTCACATTTTACAAATTTTGTTAGAAATAATTGAACTTTAATAATTTAAGGCTTACTTTATCAAGAAAAGAATAATTTTCTACAACTCTGTTGTTAGTTTTAGAACTAAGTACAAAATATTCGAATATAGTTTGTTTAAAAAAAATATGGCCTTTTAAAAAAAATCTTTTACAATTGAAGCCATAGAAAAATTTAATTTTAAAATTAAAAGCAGAGTTGTCGAGATTATTCTCTTCATAACAATTACCAACAATTTAATAAACTTCAAACAAAAATTGGTAAAAAGCGATAGAAAGAACAAATTTAATTGTAAAGGGTATATTTAAAATAAATGTGTCGTAAGATTAAAAAATTTGGTAGAACAAATAACGTATTTTATTTCTTCTCAAATTATCAATATTATTATTTTTATCTATAAAATTATTTTTCAGAGCCCTGCTTTTGGCACAAATACCTTAAGCAATTTATGTTGATAGGTTTTTAAACTATATTTTTCATAGTGTATGATGTAGGTTTATAGCTTTATTTCTAATTTCTGAAGAAATTGATATGTTTCTCATGGTCCTACTTTCAGGCAAAAAAGTATTCTTGGAAAAATCGAATTTTAGATTTAAACGTTAATCTTTTTTAAATAAAAGCTTTTTAAGTGTCGCATAGATTTTTATAATTCGACTTTTTTCAGATTTTTTATTGAAAAAAAATTTGAAGTTTTTTTAAAAATTATTTTCGAACGCCGTTTCTTTAAGGGCATTAAGATTGATCGAAAATCTTAAAACAGTATTACAACTGTACGGGAATAATTTTCAGTTAGTCAGAACAATTAAAATATTATCGGATTGTGATAGAAACAAACTAATAAGAAAAGTTCATTTTTTGGGATTGGCAATGTTTAGCGCAAAAAAATTAACATATTTTGTATAAAATGTGAGAAAAATTAACGTTTCGTTACCATTAATTAAAAGAAGATACTTTTGGGTAATCGTTTAAACATTTTTTATAAACCAATTCACAGCGTGGAGACTTTCCAATTGATAGGCTCAATTTTAATTTACAGGATACACTAGGTATACCTTTCCGATTTTTCTATACCATGATGCTATTAAAATTGACAAAAATAACTCATTATTTAAACAACTTTTATGAACAAATCCATAGTTTGGCGACTTTTCCTATGATTAGGCTCAATTTTTGTTTAAGAAATCAACTAGGTATATTTTTTCGATGACTTTTTACTATGATACTTTGCAAATTGACAACAAGTATTAATTATTGAAACAATTTTTATAAACAAATTTCTAGTTTGGAGACTTTCGCATAGATAATTTCTTTTTGCATTAACACTGCTGGTTACCATCGTTTTAAATATAAAAAAAAAATTTTTTAATAGGCTTCATTCACAAATAGGCAACTAAGCCACTGGAATTATTTTTATTTTTTCCGGACAATAATATAGGCGAGAACAAAACTTTAGGCGGAGACACTTTGAAAATCTTACCCCATGTAAGCCAGAGAATTGCAAAGCTTCGTGTGCTGATTCTTTTTATTTTGAAAATGTTTGGCGGTTTCACTTCATAGCAACTAAGACGAGGTTCGTTAAATGTGGTAGAGGTAGTTTTTGAGAGTTTTCTAATTTTACTGTGAAGATAAGGATATGTAAAAGATTTTTGGAAAAGTGTTTGTCGTAATTATTCTTTATAGTAATGTTTATAATTTTTTAGTTGGAGGCAGTCAAGTAGGGTTTGGTTAAATATGTTAGAGGTGTTTTCTTCTTAGTTTTTCTATTATTACTGTGGGGTTGTGGGTATAATTTAGAGTTTTGCGAAGGTGACTAAAAGATATACCTATAGTATATATTTTTCCGTACTTATTCCATCATTTTCTTTGGGCTCTTTTAAAGGTTATAGTTGATTTTTAAAAATAATTTTTAAATGCCTTAGACAGCAAAAAAATAGCCCGAAATTCCCACATGCTGCTTGGATTCTCCCGATTTGGAGCCAAGCCTATGTGCAGACAACTACTGACACTGGACTATAACCGAGAGTTGGGGTTATTTAGCGTATGAATGTTCACAGTGGGACATACAATCTCCGTGTAGATGGCGACCGTTTTCTCCCTCTCTACAGTTCTTGCGGTTTTTGGTAGCATATGCTGAAAGTGGCTGACACAATTTTCTTATTGATATTTATATTTTTGAAATACAACATCCTAATTTCATTTTTACAGAATTAAATGCTGCTTCAAGACCTCTTGGTCCACGTTCTGGACATATCATATATAAACGAAAAGAGGTTAGTGTGTGGCTTAATCGTCATCTAATACCCATTTATCTGGAGTTAAATCAAGGCAATATGCAAGTAGCTGCGGATGATGGTATAGTCTTTTTGGAATTTCAGAATGGCATATATTTTTTCGTGACCACAATATTTGATGGAGAGAGTGAGATCATTGCAAGAGTTGACAATGCAGGAGCATATAATAGGCAAGGCTGTAAGTATTTTCAAAGATACAGAAGCCCCAATTTTAGCTAAATCTGGGCAGAACCGTAATAAATGTTTTTGCAACCAGTGCGGATTAATCACTTTGACCCACCTCACCTATAAAAAATATCCCTGCAAGCGTATATTTGAACCATTTTAAGTTAGAACATATTTTCAATAAGGTAGAAAATTGATGTGAAACTGGTCATTCTTAATTACTAAATCTTGTTCATTGTTATGCTGAAATCTGAATAAGATACCTTAATATTAAATGGAGGATTCTGGTTAATGAAATGATTTCCAGTCCACCAATTTCAGTCGAAAAAAATAATTATAAATTATACACAGTTCACATCTAAAATTCTTCTTTTTTTTACTAGATATTCTAACCTCAGCTGCAAGAATAATTAGAATTGCATATCACGCAGCCTCATAAAAATGTTAAATTCTTTATTGCAACCCACAGGGCAAGTGCGGTTTAGCTGTTAGTCCGCTGCTTGTAGACTATTGTGTTTCGAGAGCGAACAAATCGCGCAAAACCCCCTTCCAGCAAGACGACGAAAAACGGTTCTCGCTAGAGAACCCCCACTCGCTACATCGTGAATGGTGTGCCGCCTCTGAAGCTAATCCCATTAAAGCACGGTCCGCGAGACCTAGAAGTCAGATCGCCCCGGGCTTCGGCGAAAGCCACATCTCCCTCGCCTCTCCGCTCAAACTCTGGCCCAAACGAAGAAGACGTTTCTTGATGTTAGTTATTTTGACATCGAATATAAGATGGCGCCAGCTAGTCGATTTTAATTTATTATCAAGATGTTGTTTAGTCACTCTATGGGCCAGCTCGGTATGAAGACCCACAATGAGATGATGTTGATTTTATCTGCATCTGGGTGGGCTGCCATTTACTTAATATGAATATACTTGTTTCTTTAGTCGGTCATTTTGCTAGTCGCTTATTTTTCATCTTCCTGAAATGTTCAAACCATTTCAGGGAATTTGTTTTACACTTTCGAGCCAGTTTCTCATACATACCACATTTTTTTATGATTCTCTTATAACTAAATTTGTCCATGAGCATTTTATCGCATATATTGTCCAGTTGTCGCTCGCCTTTTCCCACTTAACTTAAAACTTTTCTCATCGCGATACATACATTTAGCAATTCGTATAAACCCGTCTGGTATGTAGTTGCCAACCAGTTAAGGCATTTTAGCTTAAATACTGTTTACACCAGCAGCCTTTGTGTTCTTTAGGTTTTTGATGGTACCATTTTCTATGTCGCAATTGTGCCATTTGATCATTGCTATTTCTCATTCCGTCTAACTTTGTACCTCTACTTTTTTTGATCATGATCAACGCCCACTTATAAAGAAGTGTCTTGCTTGCTTCACAATTGATTTGCAATTTCTTCACCCGCAACAATTTTGGAGATACAAATTTATGCTTCTCAACATCCGACTTGATCTCTCATTCACAACACAGTTCCGCAAAAAAAAGTTACTTCTAGAATCCAGACCAACCTTATTATATGTTTCTTTTGTCGCTGAATCTGAATCCGACGTCCATTTAACTCCGTCACATCAATTTTTTTGTAAACTCAATAAATGACCCTATAACACTATATGCATTTAAATAATTAATCCCTTGACCCCGTAAACCCTAAAACCTGTTAACCCCATGGTTACGCAATCCTTTAATCCCATACGCACTTAACCCCATAACCCTATGAGTCTGTGCTTCGTACGCCGCTGTAGTACTGTTTTTTCGTATATTTGCAATCCGGGGCACCACCACTTTGTTGATGGTAAGCAACAGAGTTATTCCGTGATCCAACGGAGACCCTGGATCAAG
This sequence comes from Belonocnema kinseyi, assembly GCF_010883055.1. Classification (NCBI taxonomy): domain Eukaryota; kingdom Metazoa; phylum Arthropoda; class Insecta; order Hymenoptera; family Cynipidae; genus Belonocnema; species Belonocnema kinseyi. The sequence continues at coordinate 62,869,728 of NC_046657.1, forward strand.
GCGTTCATGCCGTCATAGAAAAGACACGAAAAAATTACGATGCAGGAAACGAGAATGTGGCACCTTGCAATGTGAGAGGCAGAGGGGAACTTTCGAAAATGAAGCCTTATGAAGAGAACAGAAGCCTACTCCCTCTAGTTTTTTTCTCTCGGGTTTGGTAGAATATAGGTCCAGAATCGAGAAATACCTGGATCACACATGATAAGAAGACCATAAAATTACTGGGTTCCATGCTCAAAATCTTACAAGGTGATAGAGTTCATGATATGTTGATAAACAGCCCATCGAGCTAAAAAAAAGCTTGTCTTTGCCATTGTCTTTTATGGTTAAGGGGTATGGCGTTCCAGGGAAGAGGGTTTACGCGATTGATCGGTTGAGCGGTGCTACATAAATGTTTACAAAACAGTTGAACCTTTAAATATAAAATAAAGTTCCTTAAAAATATTAGTGTCTATTATTTCATTTTTCATCATTTATAATGTCGCGCTCGATAGTTATTGAAATGAAGAAATTACCTCTGGGAAACATATCCCCATTTGCCACATTTTTTAATACTGGCTGTGAATTTTAAAGTATTTCTTAATTTATAAGTTAAAAATTGTCTACGTTTTTTAAGGCAACTAACTTGTACATTTGTGCTCATGTGCTGCATACGGTTCTAAATATGGGCATCAAAATGAAAACGAAAGAGCTTAGCCGAGTGTTATTCGTAAACAATTGGCTGTCCAGATTGAGCCAAAATTGAACCATGTTTCCAGTTTCGACAATTAAAGCAAATAAATAAACAAAATTAGTTAAAACCTCATTTAAAGCAATGATATTAATACTGCTGCCCTGAACTAGAACTAAACCGTTAATGTAAGGAAAAGCGACGCACCCTTAATTCTGCATTTCTGAAACATTATAAATTCTATGAATCAATAAAAAATCTATCAGCATTTAAGATACCTCTTTAAAACCGCAAAGAAATTGAAGTATTTTAATTCTTTTTTAATCTTTGAAGAACCTACAATGTTTAGGCCCCCCTGCCCCTGGGTCATTTCCTTGCATCGGTGTCTGTGAAATGCAGAATTAAGAGTGCGTGCATGTCCCCAAATATCAGCATTTATTTGTCTAGTATTAAATATTAAGAATTGTTTTAACTATCTTCTTGGCTAAAAATATTTGTTTGGTTTTATAAAGTTCCAGAGCCAGGTCCACAACCAGCTGAGATCATCAACTGGTTTGGCAGATACGTGAATATATATCGAGATGAGTATAGTCAGAATATAACCAGCATGAGATTTTCAGATAGAAATATAGTTCCATCTGATATTGAGTGTCGGGCATACAAAATTAGACCTCGTCGGATTCGCTATGGTGCCAGAACCATAACGCTTTTCCAATTAAAGAACGGATACTTTATGGGAATCCACATTCTATGAATGAATTAACCGTTGCTTATGCGAATTATTATTGTATCTTATTTTTGCTTCAGGCTTAAGATATTTATGTTGTTTATATTATATTATTTTATTATTATTATTTTCTGCGTTGGGACCACAAGAGCACCTAAACCGTCCCTTATGAGCCT
>NC_046657.1:62871400-62872541 GCF_010883055.1 Belonocnema kinseyi
ATAATAGTAATAATATCTGTTCTGCACATTATATACACCTGAAAAAAATAAGCTCAAAGTCGACTCATGCATGAAATGAAGAATCACGCGAAACAGTAAATTCGCCAATTTCGAAAAAAATCAAATATAAGGTAGACCCAATACATTTGGATTTAAAGTTGCTAAATTTTCATAAAGGACATTAATTCTCAATTTAAAATTAAATTAAATTGAAAAATCACTATAAAAAATTTTTTTTCGATGAAAACGGGAATTTTAAAACATAAAGCTTTATGTAGAACATATCAATTACATTCTTCTAATGAATAACATATGCTCCTTCTTTTGTTCTCATAAACAACACATTTCGAATTTCGCGTTCGTTTTACTTACTTCACTGGATGACCATCGCGCTGCCTCTCGCGGCTAGCAGTAGAATCACTGTGCCTTGTTGACAGTATTTAGCCAATGGGTTTCTGTAATTCTCATTGGTAGTTCGTACGAGACTGCCCCAACATGGCCGCTAGTCCCGGGTTACCATGGCAATCAGTCCAGTGCTGCATCTCATTGCTGGTAGTAGAGTCCCTCTCCGCGAGTTCACTTTCTTTCCTGTCGTGATTTCTGTGATGAATCAGCAAACGGTCAATTTTCGGCATTGTCTGCCCGTTTTTTACAAACTGTCAGTTCGCCAAACGTTCGGGAGATAAGAGTAGTGTAATTTGAATGTTCGACCGCATGCTCCTTGCCTTTCTTGTTAGCTCGTTTCTAATCTTCGTCCTCTGAGTCTTGCTACCAAACTAAATCATTTTATTTAATTTTCGGTGCTGAATCGGACTCCCATTTTTGTTTCGACGTAAACTCTACTTTATAATAATGAATTATTAAGTATTCGTCCGAACGTCAGGTAAATTTTAAACAAGTCAATTTACTTAAACTAATTATTATTCTCAGCTGGTATTTTGTCTGACAATATTATTTCTAATCGCGACTTGCCACAAACTCACGCTTCTACAAAGAAAAATACCTTGGCGGACCGAAGGAATCGAATGGGGCCTCTACAAAGTACCCGTAAAGACCCTATCAGGTTCGTTTTTAAAAAAACTCAAAAAAACAGCAAGAAAGACTTTTGAACTGTTGAAATTCGGATTCTACGTTAAATTTT
>NC_046657.1:62872641-62881245 GCF_010883055.1 Belonocnema kinseyi
ATATCAATATTAATGACTGGTTGACCATTTATTAATAATATTAGTACAACTTTTAACTAAAACAATTGGTTTTCTGCCAAAAAAAAAATAAATTTTGGAGAAAATATATACATTAAAAAAATGTTTAAAATTGTTTTAAACAAAATAGTTAAATTTTTTAACAAAAAGTTAAATTTTTATCCAAAAGCCTGAACTGTATACTAAAAAAAGAAATTTGTAATAAAAGACATGAATGTTTCACAGAAGGAATTTATTTTGCACCAAGACTAATTTTGTGTATAAAAAATCGATGCTTAATCATAATTAAATTTTCGACAAAAAAGATTAATTTTCTACTAAGAAAGACGTGTATTCAACAAAATATAAAAATTTTCAACTAAAAAAGATCACTTTTCACTAAAACAGAGAATAGTTAAATTTGTAATTAAAAAATGGATTTTTAACCCAAAACAAAAAGAATTTTCTACAAAATACTTAAATTTTCAGAAAACAAATTTTTCCAACTAAATTTATGAATCACGAACCAAAAAAACTAAATTTGTAACAAAGAAGTTCCACCTTCAAACAGGAAATATGAAAAAAATCGTTGAAATTCTTTGATATCGATTGAAATTATTGAAATAAAATGAAAATTCCTTGGAATGTTTTAAAATATCCTAATGTATTTTAAATGCTTTAAAATCTCTTGAAGTTTTTCAAAGTCCTTAAATATTTAAAATCCTTTAAAATCTTTAGAAATCTCTTAAAATTTTTTAAAGCTCTTGAAAATTCCTTCAAATTTTAAAAATACCCTGAAATATTTCAAATCCTTTAAAATCTCATATTAAATTTCTGTAATCAATTGAAAATTCATTGGTACCTTTTAAAATTCTCCAAAATTTTTTAAAACCTTCGAAATATTTTGAAATACCTAGAACTTTTTTTTTAAGATTTATAAAGTACTTTAGAATTTTTAAAAATGATCCTTCTAAATTTTTTAAATTCTTTTAAATTATAAAAAATAATTTAAAAATTCCCTGACATCTTTTAAAACATCCTCAAATATTTAAAATTATAAATGCGATTGCGAAAATATTACAAAAATTTAATTGTAGGATTTAAACCTATATTTTGTTGTGAGCAAATTTTAACAAATATTTTGTTTATTTACTATGTCTCATTAGAATTTCAGTCCTGAAACTCATTTTACAGTTTCATTTAGCACTTAGATTTTAATTGTTTCATTGCTTTGTTGTTGCATTTTTTTCATGTTTATAAGCTCATAATTTGTAAATATTAGAAATATTGTATATATTTCGTTCTGATAGAGGACAATATAATGCTTAGAAATTTTCGAGTAAACAAATATTATAAAAATTAAGTGTTTTATTATTTAGTTATTATTTCATTTCAAAATTTGTATCACCAATTCTTAGAGTAAGTTAAAAAATTTTCCAAACTGCCAAAACAACGTTAATTTTTAGAAAAAGTGAAGAACGTATTTTACGAAAAAGGCCAACTTTAATTTTCCCCTTGAGATTTTTTAGATTAATAGTAATATGAAGGAGATCCTGTCAATTTCGTTCTCGCTGAACTAAGTAGGAAAATTTAAAAATTTTTAATTTCTGACACTTGATAATCAGAATTTTGTAAAGGCCACGGTTTCATCTTTCACCTACAGTTCATCTACCTCTTCTGCAAATCACCTTTATACCATAACAATTTTAAATGAAGAAAATACTTCTCAAAAGCTTGGTATAGTGAAAATAGAAGGAAAATAGATTTTTAACCAAGAAGAAGCTATGCTCGAAATATTTATACGTGAAAAATTACATGAAAACATTTTAAATAAATTAAAAATTAAATTAAAAAATTACTATAAAAAAATTGTTATCAATAAAAAAAATCAAAAAATATCAAATGTAAGGTAGAACGAAAAAAAATTGGATTTAAAGTTGATCAATTTCCATAAAGGATATTAATTATTGTCAATGAATGTATCGCGGCAAGGGAAGGTAAATGACAGCCATTTTGTTTAATAATAGGGCTTCCATCCTGGGCCACCTCCGGCGAGTTACTGTTTATAAATGAAAAGCCCCGTTTTAAATTCAACTTCTAACATATTTTTTCGTACTTGAACTTTTCTAATTGGTATCCAATGACTTAAACATTGAGTTAGTCCAAGTAAAAAACTAAGTTTTTTCGTCAAACGTCGACAGAGGTAGAAAGACTAAAAATAAAAGAACAATGTTACTCTATTTGCAATAATTATTGAGATAAAAATATTTAAGTTGAAAATTGACCATTTTCGTAAAAAATGTAAAAAAATTCGTTCAGAATTTACATTTTACGTTGAAAATTCCAATATTTAGTTGAACTAGACACTATTTCTACTATTTATTCTCTAAAACTCGCCTTTTTTGATCAAATGAAACGGGACGAAATTATGATTTTCTTTGATGGAAATTTACCTGTTTAAATGAGGATCATACTATTTTATTTTCAGTTGACTTTTAATCGTTTTTGGTTGAAAATTCATCTCTTGTCCTGAAAACTTGAATACATATATCTCGACCTGAAATTTTTGGATCGTTTATGGGGCTAACGGCGTAGGGAACCCTTAGATTTATTTTTATTACACAACTTTTGTCTTTTCATTTTGTTTGTCTCTTGTGAGGATTTTCCAAAACTTTTAATTTTTAAAAATTTTTGCAATATTACTTTTTACTATTAAACTAAAAGCTGCACATCCAAACATTATTGAGGAAAAATTTGTATCTCTTTTTTTGAGTGAGCTACTTTTGTCTATTAATTATCTCAAAACTAGTGTTGTTTGTCAAAAAATTTTGTTTATATATTTTTAATGTTACTTTTCACGATTAAACAAAAACTACACATCTTGTCGAAATATGATAATGAAGATATTTGTTCTTTTTCAGGGCGAAGTAATGTTTTTTCTAGCTTGCGTCGTATGTCCAGAAATAAATTTTTTTAATTTTTAATGTTGTTTTTACAAATAAAATAAGAACCACGCATTTATCTAAAAGTGATTGATTAAAAAATTTATTAGATCTTTTCTGCATGCACAATTTCCCTCTGTACATCTTTATTCGTATTTCATATAGTTTTACGTCAAATTGTAATTTTTTATTTTTCATTAATATTTGGGCGATCAAAATTTGAATTTTCGTTTTTTAAATAAAATATAGAAAGTCATAATGATAATTTGTTATATGTTTAAAAAGCCAAATTATCCTTTTTCTATTTTTTTATATCTTGTGTTCTTTGGCTTAAATTAAAAATTAAATTTTTTTGTTCTGGTAAATTATAAAATTCTGTTAATTTTTATGAATCTTAGAAAATAATTAGGGTAAATTTTTTAACTGCTTTAGTAATGTGGATGTACTTACATCAAATCTTTAAATCTTAAATGAAGTGTTCTTAACAATTTTGAAAATCCTCTAACTTTATGATTTTTTGTCGAAAATAGCTGGCTACCGAATTTGACCTTCAATTTTGCAAAGCTCAGTGTGAGCAGACTAAAAATCTACAAACACACACATTTAAAATCGCGAAAACCTGTTTTTCGGATTCATAAGTCTCAAATGTCGACATTTAAAAAAACAGACGGGATGGATGTCGATCGAATCTTACGCAAATATAATATCTTATCTGATAAAATTATAATAATTCGACTTTAGAACTTAAAGATTCCACTCTGCATCTGATAAGATTTTTTTTATCACCACGTGGGCTACATACATTGGAACATTTCATCGTGATCATAAATTTTCTAGGTATAGAGTTGGAAATGATCCAGATTTATCAGTTATCTGTTACGAAATCTGCTAAAAATAATGACAATTTTTTTCGGAACTGTTCTTCTAGCTTTTGGGGTTTGCATCAATTTTGGTGGTAAGTTCGCCCATTATAACGAAAATCTTGAAAGGTGTTGGTGGAAGATAGTACATAAGTAGGGGAAAAATAGTAAATTACGGAAATTATGGGCGCTCAGCTTTTGTTTGTTCACGCCTGAGTGCTCGCCTGTTAACAACCGCAGACCCCGCGTACCCCGCGAAGCTCCTGTTAAACCTACCTGTGACGGTGCGACAATTCTCAGAGGGGCTATAGAAGGGAAGGCTATTAAAGGGTTTCACTTTAATAGTTTTGTTGTGTTTAATTCGATCTTACTCGCGGTGTTTCCAAATTTGATTATAAATAGTTTAACTTAATTAACTTAAGATTAGGTTTCTTCTGGAATACATAATCTACACGTCTGCTGTTTTTAACATTATAAAAAAGCCAAAAATATTCAAATCTTATTTTTTTTTAATATAGCCTTTTAAAAAATTCTTCCAACGATTTCAGCCATCGAAAAATTTAGATTTAAAGTTGGTAATAATAAAGTTGTATCGAATATTTTCACCTAAAAAACGAATGAACATTCATTCAACTAAAAACATTTTTTAACAATAAGTAAAAAGCGATTGGAAGAAAAATTGAATTGCGAAATTTATTATTTAAATCAATATGTTTTGTAAGTTCTGGAATTTTTTAATAAAAATAATATTTTTTATTTCGAATTAAATCATAAGTAATATTATTTGTATCTATAAAATCAGAGTAAAATTATTTTTTCAGAGATCAGAGTTTTGGCACAACCATACCTGTAATTTACATTGTACAGATTTTTGAACTTTTTTTCATAGTGTATCATTTTATAGCTTTATTTCTCATTTCTAAAAAAATTGATACGTTTCTCATAATTCCGTTTGGGAGGTCGTCAGTCCGTGATACTGTTTTTTCTAATGTAATTTTTGAGAGAATTGGTTTGTTTTTTTGAAAATTATAATGTTCTTATCTTCTTATATATAATATTTCTTATATTAATTCTAATTCTGGGGCTCTTGATTCAAAAATTTAAAAAATTTGATCTAATTTTGATGCTGGCTGTCTATAACTACACCCAAAAGTTCGGTTTCTTAAGAAAAATAAGAGAGCCCAAAAATCGGGATTGGTGTCCAAGAAGAACAAAACACCAATTTTGTATATGCTTACATTTAGTTTAGATGTATATATCAATTTCAAGGTAGTTTTGAGAAGATAGGGGTTGTTTTTAGAAAATTATTTTTTGCAGTTTGTAGAACACACTTTTTCATTATTGGGTTTTCATATTTCTTAAATTACAAATATTTATTAAATTTTTACAGAATTAAATGCTGACAGGCTCCATGAACCACGTACTAGGCATTTCATGTATGAGGGAAAAGAGGTTAGTGTATGGTTTAATCATCATAGAATACTCATTTATATGGAGTTAACTGAAGGCAATATCCAAGTAGCTGCGGATGATGGTATAGTCTTTTTGGAATTTAAAAATGGCATATATTTTTTCGTGACCACAATATTTGATGGAGAGAGTGAGATCATTGCAAGAGTTGACAATGCAGGAGCCTATAATAGGCAAGGCTGTAAGTATTTTCGAAGATACAGAGGCCCCAATTTTAGCTAAATCTGGGCAGAGCCGTAATAAATGTTTTTGCAACCAGTGCGGATTAATCACTTTGACCCAGCTCGCCCATAAAAAATATCCCCGTAAGCGAATATTTGAACAATTTGAAGTTAGAACATATTTTCAAATATGGTAGAAAATTCCTGTAAAACTGGTCATTCCTAATTACTATATCTTGTTTATTGTTATGCTGAAATGTAAATAAGATACCTTAATATTAAATCGAGGATTCTGGTTAATGAAATTATTTCTAGTCCACCAATTTCGGTCGAAAAAAATGCCGAAATTTGTATTAAGGGCGGAAAGATCACACTAATGTCCGCTAAGTATATTTATAATTATAAATTATACACAGCTAACATACAAAATGCTTCTTTTTTTTTACTAGAAATTCTGACCTCAGCTGTAAGAATACTTAGAATTTCATATCGCGCAGCCTCACAAAATGTTAAATTCTTTATTGCAACCCACAGGGCAACCGTGCGAAAACATCCTTTCAGCAAGACGACGAAAACAGTTCTCGCTAGAGAACCCCCATTCGCTACATCGTGAATAGTGCGCCGCCTCTGAAGCTAATCCCATTAAAGCAGGGTCCGCAAGACCCAGAAGTCAGATCGTCCCAGGCTTCGGCGGAAGCCACATCTCCATCGCCTCTCCGCTCAAACTCTGTCCCGAGCGAAGAAGACGTTTCTTGATGTTAGTTATTTCTACCTTAAATATAAGGTGGCGCCTGCTAGTAGATTTTTATTCATTAGCAGGATGTTGTTTAGTCACTCTAGGGGCCACTTCGGTACGAAGACCCACAATGAGATGATGTTGATGTTACCTGCCATTATTGCAGTTGCTGTTAGCGTCCTTTCTTTTGATTATTGAGACAATGCTCGCTTTTTTCCACTCAACTTAAACTTTTCGAAACACGATACGTACATTTATCAATTCGTAGAACCCGTCAGGTATGCAGTTAAGAAACAGTTAAGGAATTTTAGCTTGAATACTATTTACACCAGCAGCCTTAGTGTTCTTTAGGTTTTTTATTATATCCCTAATCTCAGAGGCACAGTTTGTTTCAACTACGTATTTCAACGTACCATGTTCTATGTCGCAATTGTGTCATTTGATCATTGCTACTTCTCATTCCGGCTAATTTTGTAACCCTACTTTCTTTGATCATGATCAACGCCCACTTATAAAGGAGTGTCTTGCTTGTTTCACAATTTATTTACAATTTCTTCACCCGCCACAATCTTGAAGATACAGATCTATGCTTCTCAACATCCGACTTGATCTCTCATTCACAACACATTTCCGCAAAAGAAAAGTTGCTTCTAGAATACAGACCAACCTTATTATATGTTTCTTGTGTCGCTGAATCTGAATCCGAGGTCCATTTAACTCCGTCACTTCAGTTTTTTTGTAAGCTCAATAAATAATCTTATATCCCTACAAGCATTGAAATAATTAATCCCTTAACCCCGTAAACCCCAAAACCTGTTAACCCTATGGTCACGCAATCTTTCAATCCCATACGCACTTAACCCCATGAGTCTGCGCTTGGTACGTGGCTGTAGTACTGTTTATTCGTACATTTGCAATCCGGGGCACTACCACTTTGTTGATGGTGAGCAACCGAGTTAGATCATCGAGCTAAAAAAAATCTTGTCTTTATTATTAACTTTTATGGTTAAGTGGTATGGAATTCAAGGGAAGAGGGTTTACGCGATTGATCGGTTGAGCGGTGCTACATAAATTTTTACAAAACAGTTGAACCTTTGAATATAAAATAAAGTTCCTGAAAAATATTAGCGTCCATTATTTCATTTCTCATCATATATGAAATGAAGAACTTATCTCTGGGAAACAAGTCCTCATTTATCCACGTTGTTTAATACTGGCCGTGAATTTTGAAGTGCTTCTCAATTTATAAGTTAAAAATTGTCTACGTTTCTTAAGGCAACTTACTTGTATATTTGTGCGCATGTGCTGCACACGGTTCTAAATATGGGCATCAAAATGTAAATGAAAGAGCTTAGCCAGGGTTATTCGTTAACAATTGGCTGCCCAGATTGTGGTAAAATTGAACCATGTTTCCAGCTTCGACAATCAAAACAAATAAATAAACAAAAATAGTCAAAACCTCATTTAAAGCGATGATATTAATACAGCTGCCCTGAACTAGAACTAAACCGTGCATGTAAGGAAAAGCGACGCACCCTTGATTCTGCATTTCTGAAACATTATAAATTCTATGAATCAATAAAAAAGCTATCGGAGTTTAAGAAACCTCTTTAAAGCCGCATATCAATTAAAGTATTTAAATTTTTTTCATCTTTGAAGAACCTACAATATTTAGCTGAAGTTGCTGGTATTCATTCAAAAATACACTAAAACCTTCAATATCCTATGAAATATTTTTAAATCCTCATAAAGTGCAGGTAAGGCTATGCAATTCTATGCACTTCTTTATTGCAAGTATAAAAAAATATTAAATGTATGAAATTGTATATACATGAATTGGTCAATATAATTATTCATACCTCTCTATGTATATAATATTTTTAGGCCCCCCTTCCCCTGGGTCATTTCCTTGCATCGGCGCCTGTGAAATTCAGAATTAGGAGTGCGTGCATGTCCCCAAATACCAGAATTTATTTGTCTAGTATTAGATATTAAGAATTGTTTGACTATCTTCTTTAAATACAAGTATTTGTTTGTTTTTATAAAGTTCCAGAGCCAGGTCCACGACCAGCTGAGATCATCAACTGGTTTGGCAGATACGTGAATATATATCGAGATGAGTATAGTCAGAGAATAACCAGCATGAGATTTTCAGATAGAAATATAGTACCATCTAATATTGAGTGTCGAGCATACCAAATTAGACCTCGTCTGATTCGCTATGGTGCCAGAACCGTAAAGCTTTTCCAATTAAAGAACGGATACTTTATGGGAATCCACATTCTATGAATGAATTAACCGTTGCTTATGCGAATTATTATTGTATCTTATTTTTTCTTCAGGCTTAAGATATTTATGTTGTTTATATTATATTATTTTATTATTATTATTTTCTGCGTTGGGACCACAAGAGCACCTAAACCGTCCCTTATGAGCCT
>NC_046657.1:62881345-62882759 GCF_010883055.1 Belonocnema kinseyi
TATACACATCAGTGGTGGAAAATGCTCACGTGTTGATGTTGCAGCTAGCAGGCGCTGCCTCTTGTGGCTAGCAATAGAATCACTGTGCCTTGTTGACAGTATTTGACCAATAGGTTACTTTAACTCTCATTGGTAGTTCGTACGTGACTGCCCCAACATGGCCGCTAGTCCCGGGTTACCATGGCAATCAGTCCAGTGCTGCATCTCATTGCTGGTAGTAGAGTCCCTCTCCGCGAGTTCACCTTATTTCCTGTCGTTTATTTCATTTTTTGTTCGACGTAAACTCTACTTTATAATAATGGATTATTTAGTATCCGTCCGAACGTCAGGTAAATTTTAAACAAAACAATTTGTTTAAACTAATTATTATTCTCAGCTGGTATTTTTGTCTGACATTATTATTTCTAATCGCGACTAGCCACAAACTCACACTTCTACAAAGATAAATACCCTGGCGGACCGGAGGAATCGAATGGAGCCTCTACAAAGTACCCGTAAATATCCCATTGGGTCCCCATTCGGTTCCCTTTTAAAAAACTCAAGAAAACAGCAGGATCAACTTTTAAACTGTGGAAATTCGGATTCTACCTTGAATTTTCTATAAGATAGTCACGGAGTAATCGCAATGTTTTTTTTTTGCAGCGTTAAAAATTTTAAAAAATGTCATTAACTTTTGCTGAAGGTGACTTCAAGCAAATCCATGATAGCTCAAGTCGTATGTTGGTCCGCCAGGGTAATTAAAGCAGTTTTATGTTATGTTAAACAATTTATTAAACACGCTGAATATAAATGAAAATAAAGAAAAATTACTAATATGCTTTGAAAGCACATATTTAAATTTTGGGAAGGACTTCGAAGCACAAGTCTAATGAACAAGTAATAGATGCTTCTTTTTAAGGCTTGTGTTTTGTATTATATTGCGTCATTTTTAAGAAAAAATGAACTTCTAAATAGTAAAAAATAAAAAATCAATTAATTTTCCCAAAAAGCTGAATTATTTTTTTTATTTGTAAACTCGAAATAACCAAAGTGCATCCTCAAAATATGTACAAAAAGAAACTGGATGTGCAAGCATATGATAGACAAAAGCGATGCAAGACGTTGCCCAATGTAGCACATAAGTAGCCAAAACTGGAGATATCCGAACTTTAAAAAAATTCTTAACTTGTCAATTAGTTAATGCATTTTGTATACATGAACAGATAAAATTTTTGAACGACGCCCTCCAAGAAATATAAGAATTTAAAGTTGGAAAATTTCTTAAAGTGGCCAAAACCGTTGCACCTACCCTTGTGTGCAGTGCTACGATTTGGCTCTAACTGGATTTCGAATCCAGTCATCAGTAATATCTATTATTTTAATGATTAAATCAACCAAATTAAAATCAGGAGTAAGATTCATTTTCCGATAATTA
>NC_046657.1:62882859-62887175 GCF_010883055.1 Belonocnema kinseyi
TTTAAAATCTCTTGAAGTTTTTCAAAGCTCTTGAAAAATCCTTGCAATTTTAAAAATACACTAAAATATTTAAAATCTCATACTAAATTATTGAAATTAATTGAAAATTCCTTGGAACCTTTTAAAATTCTCTCAAATTTTTCAAATCTTTCGAAATATTTTGAAATACCTAGAACTTTTTTTATAAGATTTCTAAAGTACTTTTTATTGCGAAAATATTACAAAAATTTAATTATAGGTAGAATATATAAATATCGATTTAAAGTTGTTCAATTTTCATAAAGCACATTAATTTTCAATTTAAAATTAAATTAAATTTAAAAATTACTATAAACAAAATGTTTTCAATAAAAATTAGAATAGTAAGATTTTCAGTCCTAAAAATGAATTTTTGGTTAAGAAAATGAATTTTCATCTAAAATTGATTTTTCGCCGAAAAGGTTACTTTTTCTCACCAAGAAACAAAAACTTTTCACAAAATACATAAAAGGTCAACCAAATATTCAAATTTCTAAAGAAATTCTCCATATACTGTACATTTAACCACAACGAATTTTCATTAAAAAAGATCAAATGTAAGGTAGAACGAATAAATTTGGATTTAAAGTTGATCGATTTTCAGGAAGGATTGGAGTGTTTTAGCATTTTGCTGACACGCAGGGATTCTTTTTAGGCCATTGGCAAGTGTCGAGAATATAAAGTTCCAGTATATGCGGCACTTCCCATTCTCGACAATTGACTGAATTTCTTTAGGAGCATTTAGAGGAGCGATATTAAGGTTAATGTCGTAAGAGTGACAGAGATGGTAATAAAGCACTCTTAGTGCCGCATTGTGCGTTTGAATGTAGGTCGATCCAGCGTGAGTTGGACAACTAGATAGTATGTGAGCTAAATGCTCGGGGTGTGCCTGGCATGCCCTGCAGCTATCATCGGGAATGTCTTGGCTCAAAATGTGGCGACGGTATGTTAAGGTGGAAATGACACCGCCTTGGCATGCAAAGATGAAACCCTCCGTACCAGACTTTAATCCAGGAGATTTAAGTAAAGCAAACGTTAGCTCACAAGACATTGACTGATCCTTCACATTTCTGTGGAAGATACCGTGCATCCTCTTATCGAGGAGCTGCTCACGAAAGTTTTTCTCTTGTGCTTTCTTAATCCGGGCTTTCAGGAGTGAGTACTCGAGATAGATAAGATTTGATGCATTTTGCTCACCCCTTATACTGAAGTCAAGTCCGAATGTTTCAGCAGCCTCCTCCGCTGATTTGTACAGAAACGCTCCTTTGCCCACTTCTTCGTGATTCCTGACCATTTTAAGAAAAGGGTCTCTTCCATTTGCAACTATGTGTGCTGTACCCAGAATAATCCTGTTGTGAAGACATTCAAGACTCAATATTCCGCGACCCCCTTGACGGCGTGAGATGTACAGTCGTGGAACGGAAGACTAAAGATGCATGCTTTTGTTCATATGCATAACCTTTTTTGTCCCGATATCAAGAGATCTGAGCTCGTTCTTTGTCCATGGAACAACTCCAAATGAATAGAGTATTACCGGGACGGCAAGCATGTTCGTTGCAGATACTTTGTTCTTCACTGACAATTCGGAAGACCAAATCTGTCGGATGAGACGTTTGTATCTGCTTCGGAGAGTATCCATTATAAATTCCACATCCTGAATGCGGCTCTGTGGCACGCCCAGGTATGTATAAGTCTCTCCAGCGCAAAGGTGTCGTATGGCGCTTCTATCAACGAGCTCAGGATCTTCAGGGATGCCATTCAGTTTTCCTCGCTTCAAATAAACCTTGGCGCATTTGTCTAACCCAAATTCCATTCAAATTTCCTTAGTATATCGTTCGACAATCCCCAGAGCTAGATGCAGTTGCTCTCTCTTTTTAGCATATATCTTAAGATCGTCCATGTAAAATACATGATTGACCTTGTACCTTCGATCTGCAGGTTTGCCGCACAAGTACCCGTCGGAATGGCGAAGTACTAGAGATAGTGGCAATAATGTAAGGCAAAAGAAGAGTGGGCTCATGGTGTCGCCCTGACAGATGATAAGTCTATGGGAGGTCGTATCGAAAGCTTTCCGATAATCAATCCAGGCCATCGATACGTCACGCTGGTAGAATGCTGCATCTTCGCAGACACATCTATCGATGAGCAGGTTCTCCCGACATCCGGCTTCGCCTTTCTTTGAGCCTCGTTGTTCATACATTTCTTGCAACACAGGTTCAATTGCCCGAACAATTCTATAATTTAAGATAGCTGTGAATATCTTATAAATTGTGTTCAGACACGTTATTGGCCTGTAATTCTTCGGGTCGGATTCTCCGGAAAAATATCCACGAAGCTCGTCATCCATTTCAGCCAGATCTTTAGGCTTGAGAGAAACCTTAGGGTTGATGTTTCTCCGGGTCGTAAAGCATCGCTCTTCATCTATTGGATGCCTGTCCGTGGTTGGTCTTAGTGTCGCCTCTCTGTCTCTGTTGCCGGCTTGTTCTAGTTGTGGTAGAGTAGGCGTTCCGCTTACATAGCCCCTTTTACGGAGTAGTTCAGCATGGTTTCGCAGACGTTGCTGCGAAAAGTGCGATAGCTCCGGGTGTTTCTCGCACCACAGATCATGCAGCCGTGCTATGTAACCCCGTTCAGGGCCCACACTCGCATCGTAGCACTCTAGCAAGTCGTGATTTAGACGCTTCGTCCATCCAAAGGTCACGATATTGTCATTGTTGTTCCCACGAGAAGCTAGGGAAAGGGATTCGTCCATTCTTGTAGAGCCCCGCATGCAAGGATAAGGCTATGTACTCTGAGAGGTCGCCCGGTATCCCAGAGTCACCGTTCTAGACACCTCACCCAGGTGCTATTCAGCTTTCGGCACGGTTTTCACACCTCCGCTTGGAGGTTAATTCCTTCGGGACCACCCATGGACAATTGTCCGCGACTTCCTATTTATTTTTGTAACCATTTCAGCAGAAACCCTTGGTACAGAGACCCTCTATCCGCAACCCGAGGACGCGTTCGGTGGCTTTGTCATAGGCTCTTCAATTTGATTCTGGAGGAATCAAAACCGAATCGAATGGTGCATCATCCGGTTGATCAATTTTTATAAAGGATATTAATTCTCATTTTAAAATTATATTAAATTAAAAAATTACTATAAAAAAATTGTTTTTGATGAAAATGGGAATAGTAAAACATAAAACTTTATGCAGAACATATCAATTATATTCTTCTGATGAATCACATATGCTCCTTCTTTTGTTCTCATAAACTACACATTTCGAATTTCGCGCTCGTTTCTCTTATTTCACTGGATAGAGGCTCCCTGTACCAAGGGTTTCGGCTGAATATGGTCACAAAAATAAATAGACAGTCGCGGACAATTGTCCAGGGATGGCTCCGAAGGAATTAAACCCCAAGCGGAGGTTTTAAAACCGTGCCGAAAGCTGAATGGTATCTGGGTGAGGTGTCTAGAACGGTGACCCTGGTGGCGCAGGGCTCCCGACAATGGGTCGGCCAACAATGCCGACCAATCTAGAGCTGGGGGAGCCAATGAAAATGTATTCAATGCGATGGATCGGCGGGATCTCGCAACCTTTGGTTGGACGGAGCGACTGAATCACGACTTGCTAGAGTGCTACGATGCGAGTGTGTCCCCTGAACGGGGTTACATGGCACGACTGCATGATCTGTGGTTCGAGAAACACCCGGAGCTACCGCACTTTCCGCAGCAACGTCTGCGACACCATGCTGAATTACTCCGTAAAGGGGCTATGTAAGCTGAACGCCTACTCTACCACATCTAGAACAAGCCGGCAACAGAGAAAGAGAGGCGACACTAAGATCAACCGCGGGCAGGCATCCAATAGATGAAGAGCGATGCTTTACGACCTGGAGAAACGTCAAAACCAAGGTTTCTCTCAATCCTAAAGATCTGGCTCCAGCTGCCAAAGCATCATAACCAAGGAGAATGAAAAGAGAGAGAGAGAGGTATCGAGACCTTCTAAGGGAGTTGCAGCAATTGTACCCGGATTATTCTGTTAAATTGATCGTCCTTATCATCGGCGCTCTTGCAGGTGCCAAGCTTTCACTTGCTGATGGCCTGAAAAGCATCCCTGCGTGTCAACAATATGCTAGAACACTTGCGGGAAAAATGCAGAAGGCGGTTGTCCTGGGGTCGCTCCGTGTGCTGAGGGTGCACGAGACTTTTTCTGGATCGTCGTATTGATTCATTTACAGACTGTAACCACCTATCTCACGGTCGTGAGACGTGGTTGTGGCTGAAATTTTACCGCGATTTCGCTGGAAGCGGG
>NC_046657.1:62887275-62912507 GCF_010883055.1 Belonocnema kinseyi
ACCTATCTCACGGTCGTGAGACGTGGTTGTGGCTGAAATTTTACCGCGATTTCGCTGGAAGCGGGTGCAATTTTCCAGATTAGCACCCGCTCCCGGCGAAATGCTGCGGTTGTCCTTATGACAAATTTTTAATTATATATATATATATATCAGTGTTTTCTACCCGCCAACGGAACACTCAGCCATTGGTGGCTATACGCAATCTGCACGCAGATGAAGTACTATCGACTGTACCTCTTCCGTCGCTGTGAACTAATCGACGGGCGCGACACTACAATCCTAAGGTTTCGGAGGAAAGCTGGACGAGCAGATTAAAAATTGTCAGTTGGTTTTTTGGACTTGACGGTGACGGCAGAATGACTGAATTTTCGAAGTGGAAAATTACCATAACCATAAGTAGAACTGACTCTTTCTCGCTTCGAGATTCCTCACATTTCTCTCGTGCGCCTGTATTTAATAATAAAATAGTGAGCTTCGTGGGTTGTTCGGAGGTCAAAAGGATGTGACACTCGAACTCGGTTTAGTCCGTAAATGTGTCGCGGCAAGTTAAGGTAAATGGCAGCCATTTTGTTTAATAATAGGGCTTCCATCCTGGGCGACCCCCGGCGAGTTACTGTCTATAAATTAAAAGCCCGTTTTAAATTTAACTTCCAACATATTTTTTCGTACTTAAACTTTTCTAATTGATATCTAATGACTTGCACATTGAGTTAGTCCAAGTAAAAAATTAAGTTTTTTTTAGTCAAAAAACGGCCCAAAAATAGCATTCCGGAAGTCAAACAATGATATTGAATAAAAATCTTAAACAGAAATCTGTAAGATAATTTGTTTTGAATAATTATAACACTGTGACATTTTTTTCTGTAAACACCTGATCTAAAAACAAACAAAAGAGTGGATTCAATGTGATGACTTGTTTTAAACTTTTTAGTTTATTAAAAAGTTTGATTTAGACTTATTATTAACGATTTTTATAAATAAATTTTACTCGATTTACATTAATTATTGAGATACAAATATTTTTAGTCGTGAAATATGTAAAACGAGATTAAAATAATTCTAGTCGAAGAACTCACTTTACATTGTAAATTTGTAAACAATTATTATTATTTGCAAATCTATCATTTAAACTTAAAATTGAAGATTTTTTTAAGAAATGTCGTTTTTTTGTAATAAAAATTGAAAAATTCGGTTAAAATTTAAATGTATTGCTAAAGATAAACTTATTCGTTCAGAATTGATATTTTAGGTAAAAAATTCAAATATTTAGTTGAAGTAGACACTATTTTTACTATTTATTCTCTAAAACCCGCCTTTTTTGATCAAATGAAACGGGACCAAATTATGATTTTCTTTTATGGAAATTTATCTATTTAAATGAGGATGAAACTATTTTATTTTCAGTTGACTTTTTTGGGGGGCTGACGGCGGGTGGAACCACCAGATTTATTTTTATTAAACAAGTGTTGTGCTGATAATCAAGTGAATCATAGTAAAAAAAATTAAGAAGACCAAAAAAAAAAAAAGATTGGAAAATAATGAACTAACAGAATTAAAAAAAAATTAGAGAAAATTTTGATACTTATCTCTTTCAATTCATTAATCTCTTTTCGTATAAACTTAACCGTAGTTATTACTAATTAATTTAAGAGATTGGTTATTTAACCAGCTACTATAAGAATTAACTAGTTTAACAAGAAGAGATTATTTTAATTTTATTTTAGAATTTCTTAGTGTTCCAACGTTTATGCAGGGCGTCTCTCTTTGCCTCGCGGTGTTTTACTCCGCCGCGGGGACGACGCCTCCGGGTGCCCAGAATGCCTACTCGCTGGGGGTTAGGCCCCGCGACATGTAGGGGCTCCTCCGCTCCCTCCTACTCCTCTTCTCGTGTTCCAGTGGCTGGTGGCCCGTGGCTGACAGGATCCGCGGAGTACCCCGCAGTTGTGTTGGAGTACCCCTCCTCCCAAGGGTATAACCCCCAGGAAGTGGAGACAGGGTTAGTCCTTATATTTGGGACCCCATAATTGTACGCGAAGGCGAATAGGGTATCCAAAACTGCGACCCTAACCCTGAATTCCCCACTCCCCAGGGGTATCTGTTGGATCTCATGAATGGGTTCGTCGGCTGACACATAGTTACTCCTGTATGCGTCAATCTAACGGAAAAAAAGGAATCCACAGCATATGCATTAAAGGAAAAGAAAGAAGAAAGACTAATCGGTACCCAACATTACCTACGCCCGGACGACACAACTAGCCTAGGTGATTACCTAGAGTCAATTTTTAGGTGAATAAGGTTTTAAATCTTTAGTGTGACATGTGTAAGGGATTATTTGTCCTTTGCTATCGGTGAGCTCAAAGACTGTACGCGAGAGTACTTTTGCGATGGTATAAACTTCTGGTGCATATTCGGGAACCAGTGACGCGGTTATTCCCTTCTGCTTAGAAGACAAAGTTCTATCTCTTAATAGGACCGTTTCACCTACTTGATACGCTGTCTATTTCTTAAATTATAATGTCGCGTCTGTTGGTCATGGTCCGAATTTAAATTTAGTTTTATTAAATAGTGTAATGCATCGAGCCTTTTTATTTTTTCCGTCCAGGCGTCGACCTTCCCAGACGGTAAAACCATTGGTTCTGCTGGCGTGACCAAGTCATGCAGTGTATCCGTTGGTAACGGGCTACGGCCAAAGTTAAGGAAAGCAGGTGACGTTTTTAGGGAAGTTTGAAACGCGGTGTTGTACTCAAAACGGAAATTATTTAAGTATATATCCCACTCACTTTGCGTATCCTTAATAAATGAGCATAACATGGTCTTCAAAACGCGATTAACTCTTTCGACCGGATTAGATTGCGGGAGATAACTAGGCGTCTTACTCCTTAGGATATTATTTTTAGCGCACAAATTTTCAACTAATTTGTTACAGAATTCAGTACCGTTATCGGTGAACAGGAACCTTAGGCCTCCCCAACGATTCAATATTACCTCTTAAGAGGCTTGCGTCCAAGTCTGTAAAAAGGGGGTCTATTAGATCATTAACTCGGTGATGATATAAGAGTCCATTTTCAATTTTCCATATAAGAAAAGCATGTGGAGACCGCTCTATATTGGAGAGTCGCTTGAGGTACCACGAATCTTCGGATGCAAATATCGCAGCTGATTGGTCGACCTCATCCTGATCCTGAGTTATTCTGGACAGAAAATTCGGCACTACGTTGAGGGTACCTTTGCGGTATTGGACCTAAAAATCGTATTCCAGATGACTTAGTGGCCAGCGAGACAGCCTTTCCGTAGGGTCTTTTAGAGATGAGAGTCCCGAGGCCGCTCGAGCTAGCGTTGGTTTGTAATGTAAAATTGTGCGCAAAGTGGACAAGACACAAGCGTTGCAGAACTAATCGCTTTTTTAATGGCTTGGAAAGCCTTGTCTTGCTCCTCAAGCCAAACACAAGAACAGTTCTTTCGAAGTAAGCGAGTAAGAGGTTCAGCAATAATGGCCAAATTTGGTATAAATCTACGATACTAAGATGCAGAGCCCAGAAATCTTCGGAGTTGCCTAACGTTCCTTGGGGCTGGGTACTCAATTACTGGTGCTAATTTTTCTGGATCTATTTTGACCCCCTCGCTATTGACGAGGCAACCTAAATATCTTATTTCGTTCCGAAAGAATAGGCATTTTTCCGGATTAATTGTGAGACCTGCTTCGGCTATTCTATCTAAGACTAATATTAGCCATTCGATGTGCTCTTTGAAAGTCTTACTGACAATAATAATGTCGTCAAGATAAGCGAAAGCATGGGGTTTCCACTCCGTACCTATAATACGTTCGATTAACCGCTGAAATATCGCGGGGGAGTTGGTAAGACCAAACGGCATACGAGTAGAATGAAAATGACCGCGGCCCGGTACTCAAAACGAGGTAATCTCCTTACTTTTATTTTCGAGGGGTATTTAGTGGAACGCCATTTTAAGATCTCGTGTTGATATATAGTTGGCCTCCGCTAACCTGTCTAAAATGTTTGACATAGGTGTTAACGGATAAGCGTCCTTTTTGGGACACCTATTAACTGGCCTATAATCTATACAAAGTTTATAAGAACCATTAGATTTTCTGACCATCACAGGTGAGGCTGGTCGTGGGTAAGAGTGGTCAAGGAAAGGATAAAGGCGGAGTAGATGATAATCAATGAGGGAGGTGATAAAAAAATGGTAAGGGAAGTCTTTTGAGGAATAACTAAATGAAGGTGAGTGAGTAGGGAACCAAGCATACGTGATTGCGTGGATTCCATGTATAATTGGTTCTAGGCTTGATATTTTTAATTGCATATAATTACGAACGTGCATGCATTAATATAACCATGAAATTGTTTAAAAAATTGTTTAATAAAACGGAAAGGAAGGAAGAGGAGTGTTGAAGGGTGGTTAAAAGATACGAGGATGGAGGTGTATGATGGAAAAATAGAGGAGAGTGTTTGAGAAGTGCGGTTGAAAATGATGGAAAATATGGAGATTGTGGTAAAGGTCAAAGGAACGAAAATGAAGGGAAAACAGAACTAAACGTGCGTAGGACCTATGCATGTATGACGAGGAAGGAGTGGAAAAATAGAGCAAAATTATTGGGAAGGGAAAATGTGGTAAAAAAGGAGGGGAAGGGCGGAAAAGGGTGGGGAGAAATAAGGGGAAAGAAGGTGATTATGGGAATGAAGGGCAGGGAGGTTCACAAACATATGTGAGCACCACATATGTTTCGTTAAACTTTAACATTTTTTATAATATATAACTATTAACTAATCTGCCTCATAATAATTGTTGTAGGAATTATAAACAATTGTAGAAGACAAAAGAAAATGAAGAAACGGAGACCAAACGTAAATGACTACCACAAATGTTTGCTTTAGGCTTAGCTTTTTTTATTTGACATAAATATTACCATATCTGCGTCGTAAACATTGTTCAATAAATAAAAAAATATAGAAATATAACAACGAAAGGAGAGGAATTAATATTTTCATTTTACTTTAGTTTTAGCACATGTGCTTAATAATAATCTTTAACTTTTTTTAATTTAATGACTTAACACTTAATTAAATTATTTTTAGAAACAAGTTTAATCTTTAATTGTTGTAAGGAATATAAATAATAAATGTGGGACCTGCTGTATTTTCGAGACTTGAGTGAATAATTGGTACATTTCTTTCATTATATGAAAATAATTTTTTTCAGAACCGAACGCTAAACTATATATCTAGTTAATTTTCCTAAATAACTTGGATACAAAATTCACGCTCTTGGCATATTTTCATATGAAATATTTTTTTCTTGTACCGAATTATCTTTCTTTATATGAAGAATGCTCTTAAAAATAATAATGCCTTCAACCTTGGTAAAGCTTACAACATGTATTAATAGCTTTGAAGGTTTTACTGATAACAAAACCAAGTTATCTTAGATATGTGTCATAGTGTATTATTTCTCTTACTCGACAGTTTAAGCAATTTTAAAAATAATATTGCCGAAGAATATATTCCGTTCTCAATTGTATATTAATATAAATAATAGGTAAAAGTATTTTTTAGAAAATTGTGAACTTGCCTCTATACTCGCTAATTTTTCTCCTATAAGGATCCCTGATAATTTTGATTTAAAAGTGAGTTTCAACAAATTCGAACTTTTTTAAATGTTGAGAAGATCCCACAATGCTTAGAACAAAACGTAAATTTTTTTAAACTTCGAGATATGAGCTTTTTTGCCATTTCCGACAGCTTAGAAATATTTTTAAAAATTCCCTTTTCAGAACATTTATTTTAAGAGAAAATTGAAAAAGAATTCAAGAATTTCCGACTGTTTTTCTGAAATTTCGACAAATAGTGTACCGGATTATGAACACAAATTTGTTAATTTTGCCAGATTACATAGAAAAAATTCAGGTGTATGTTTAGAAGATATTTAGAAAATTTTAAATTATTCAAAAAATATTTAAAACTTAAAAATACGTAGAATACTTTTAAATAAAATGTATGTACTTTAGGATTTTAAACAAACAATTTAGAAGTGATTTAAAGATTTTTAAAGGTTTCGAAATTGTACAAATAATTCTTAAGTTTCGTGGAAAAATTTCCAGTTACACATTTTTAGTTTTAAAGATCAATTTTCAAAATAGATTCAAAAAGAATATACAGCATTGCGGAAGAATTCGAAAAATTCCACTGATTTTAACAAATATTTTGAAGCTTATGAAAAATGACAAAAATAATTTTAAACTTAAAAAGTTTTCAAGAATTTTTTTAATAAATTTAGATTTTCGAAGATTTGGACATAAAAGTTTGACGCGCTTTAAAATTTCAAAAAGATTAAAGATATTTTTAAAAATCTTTTTAGATGTCCCAGGACCATTTGTAATAAATTTGTATTCGAAAAAATGAATTTAAAGAGAATATTAAAAAAGATATCGAAAATCATCAAATACGAATCTGAAAGTTTTTAAGGCAATTTTTTAGAAATCGACAG
Source organism: Belonocnema kinseyi (assembly GCF_010883055.1). Lineage (NCBI taxonomy): Eukaryota > Metazoa > Arthropoda > Insecta > Hymenoptera > Cynipidae > Belonocnema > Belonocnema kinseyi. The sequence continues at coordinate 62,893,780 of NC_046657.1, forward strand.
AATTTAGAACAAACTGTATCATTTTAATAAATATTTAAAAGGCTTCGAAAAAATGTTAAAAATGAAAATATAATTTGCAACTTAAAAATATTACGGAAAATTCATGATTCCTGGTACAAGTTTGTTTTTATTTTTTTAATAATCGAAAGTTTTAAAAGATTTAAAAAAAGCTACTAAAGGATTTTTGAAGGATTCACTATAATAAATATATGAAAATATTGCGAAACTTTTCACAATTGAGCCTGGAAAATTTGAAGGCAATTTTTTTAATACTTTGCAGAATTAAAAAAAAGGTAGTAAAAATTTTAATAAATTTATATAAAATTTCGAAAGATTTATAAAATTCTTTAAAAAATGTAGATTTTCAAAGATTTTGAAATAAATCTCTTAAACTTTTTATGGATTTTAAAATAATTGAACATAAAACTATTTTTTTTCAATCTTCTCTTTTCGCTCCACTGGGGATTGCCGGTAAGTTTTTTTTCCATTAAGCTATTAGAGTTTTCAGACCATCTGGTCTGAAAATTTGCGAAAATTTGAAGTGATTTTTTAAAAAGATTACAGAAGACTTTCGAAATTGTGAAAAAGGAATCGGGCTGCCCTGACTGTGCCAAAATTGAGCCTGGTTTTCATCTTCTTCAATTTGCACTTGGAAAGATGTATTTAAAAACTGAATTTGAAATTAGTGATTCATTGACCTATTCATGAATTATGACTCTTCAAGAATTCAAAATAATTTTTTAGCTATGATTTTAACTATTCCATTTTTGGTTGAAAATTTACGTTGTTTAGTTAAAAATTTAACTATATGGTAGAAAATTAATATTTTTTTTTGAAAAATTATGTAAATTGTTGAAAACTTGTATTTTTTGTATTCAATTAATCTTCCTGGACAAAAAATAATTTTTTTTATGAATGTTGAATTATTTCGCTGAGGATTAATTTTTTTTAACTCAGAATTTTACATAAAAATTAATTTCTTTTTATTAAGATAAAATTTTGTTGCAAATTCAAATATTTTTCTTCGGAAATTAACGTATTTTGTCAAAAAAGGCTCTTTTTGATAAAAAAAATAATCGACCCAGTTGAAAAATCATTATTTTTTTAAATCAAATACAATTTTTTGATCGAAAATTAGTCTAGTTTAGTTAGGGATTCAACTATTTTGTTTAAAATTAATATTTTTTCATTTACTTCTAATATGCAGTTAAAAATGCTACAATTTGGTTAATACTTCGATTCTTTTACCCAAAATACAACTACTTTTTAAAGAAATCATCATTTCTGGTAAAAAATTCAAGCAATTAGTTAAAAGTCGAACTTCTTTCTTTATTAAATTTTTTCTGTCAAAAATTAATGTTTTCGAACTGTGCATTTGACTATTCCCTTTTTGGTTAAAAGTTTATATTTTTTAGTTAACAATTCAATTATCAAGTTGAAAATACATTTTCTTGTTAAAAATTCTATTTTACGTTAAAAATTTGTTTATTTATTTAAGCCTTAAACAGGTTTGTTAAAAACCTATTATTTCTTTGTTAAAGATTCATCGTTTAGTTTAAAATTCATGTCTTTGGGTGAAACTTTAACTAATTTATTAAAAGTACATTTTTTCAATCTTTCGAAATCAATATTATTAACTGAGTTTAACTCAGTGTTTTCTAGATAAAAATAATCTTTTTGGTTGCAAATTCTTGTATTATGTTAAAATTTTTTCTTTATTAATACAAAAATTATTCTTCTAGGTGGAAATTTCAAACCTTTTAATGAAATTCTATTTTTTTTATCTGAAATAAAATACTTTTTGGTTTAAAGTTGAACTACATTGCGAAAAATTAATTTTTATCTAGAAGATTTATAATGTAAGTTAAAAATTTTCAGATATAATTTAGGCACAACATTTTGTTTTTAAATAAGAAGTTATTGTAACTTTCCTAGATTTTCCAGAAAGTTATTTTTTAAATTTGTAATATATTTTTATAAAAAATGTTCACAAGCAATTTTTGGACGTATATGTTACGTCTTTTAGTTTTTTCTCTTGTATTATTTTTGGAACAATTCTTTTTAATTTTATTTTTTACCATTAAAACAAAAACTAATTGTTCCATCAGAAAACTATTATTAATGTTTAATATATAATTTTTTATTTTTAACTTGATTTTTTACTACTCAAACAAAAAATAAGCGTTCCTTCAAAAAATGAGCAGTTTAAAATATTTTTCTCTTATTGACTGAATAAAGTTAAAAGGGTTTGTCAATCTTGGCGTCAAATTTCTAAACGTTTCAATACATGAAAAAAAATTAGTTCAAATTTACAATTTAAAAAAGTTAATAAAAACTTAAAAGGTAATTACTATAACTGATTTATTAAAAAAAAATTTAATTATTTTTTGACACAATATAAAACTTTTTACTATTATGATATTTTCTCGTATGACATGAAGACCCTGAATATCCATAATTAAATTATAGATCTATTATAATTTAAAGAAATCCCTATGCCTGATAATTACAGTTTTAGATTAAAAATAAGGAAAATAAGCAAATGGAAATTTTTTTTAATAAAAAAAGAACTCTATTGTAAAATACTTTACAATAGAGTTCTTTTTCGATTTAAAAATTGTTTTCGGTTACTCATTTTTCTTATTTTTCATCTTAAAAGCGCTGATGTTTCTTAACTTTGTTTAAACAATCAGAAGGAGACAAAAACTCTATAACACCACGTCGACTTTTAAAACTTTCCTATTTTTCACGTTTTCTATTTTTTATAATTTTTTTGTTTCAATTATTATACACAGTCCTGTGAAAATTTATTTATTTGCATCAAACAGTTTCATTCTACTACTCTATTCCAAATTTTTGGGCTTTTTAAGAATGTTATTTTACTTTAAAAAACCCGTCATTTTAATTTAAAACCCGGGAATTTAATTTGAAAACGGGAAATTTACTTTTGATTTCAGTAAACTTCCGGTTTTTATTATTTTAATAATTTTGATCAATTTTTAAAAATGATCTCTGCTATCTACAATTGCAGGGCTTCATTATATATTTCTGTTTTTAAATTTTTATTTATAAGGTTACGGATTTATTTAATTAAATATAAATTATGGATCTTAAGTTTAACAGATTATAACAGTTTACTCTAATTAAATTATATTTCATTATTGCTCATAAGTACCAAATTTATCTTTTTTATTTAAAAATTTAACTTCTTGCTGTATTAAACTTTCTTGTTCAAAAGTAATTTTTTAAATTTAAAATGCATAATTTTAATTGAAAATTTATCTCATACTTAAAATGTAACAACTTCATTAAAAATCATATTTTTAAACAAGAATAAAACTATCCCATTGCAAAATTTAACTATTTTGCTGAGAACCTCTTTTTTTATTTAGTAAGAATTCGATTTTTAGCGAAAAATTTACCTATTCTATTTTTGTTTCAAAATTTGTCTTTTTTTAAAATTAAACGAGTTGTTTAAAAATGTATATACATTATGGAAATTTAGTTCTCTTTTTTTTTGTTTTTTGTAGAAAATTAATTTTTATGATTGTAAGTTCATGTTCTCGGTAGGCATGAAATTCAATTATTCCAGTTTAAGATTCATGATTTTAGTCAAAAATTCATTGGTTAGACTTAAACATTTTTTGTGAAAAAATATGTGGTTAAAAATTAAACTCTATTGTTGAAAATGATTATTTTTTTGGTAAGAGATTCATCATTTTAATTTAAAATTAATTTCTTTGGTTGAAAAATGAGCTATTCAATAGAAAACTTGTTTCTTCTTTGGATGAAAAAATAACTTTTTTCTGAAAATTGAATTATTTTGTTGAAAACTTGTTTCTTTTTTGGTTGAAAATTATATATTTTTTCAGACTGTACATGAAAATATTACTCCAGTTGAATATTTCAATATTGTAGTTAAAAATTTCTACCTTTCGTTGAACATTTATTTTTCGACTAATAATTTAGTTATTCTATTTTTGGTAGAAAAATTATCTTTTATAGATAAAAAAATTTTTTTTGGTTGAACATTGATTTTTTAAGGTGAAAATTTAATTATTTCAGTTTGGTTGACAATTTTTCATTTTTGGTAAAAATTAATTTTTCTTTTGTTGAAAATTCAACTATTTCAGTTGAAAATTCATCATTTTGGTCGAAAATTAATTACTTACGCAAAAAATCGATGCTTTGACTAAATATGTAGCTATCTAATTTTCTGTTAAAAATTATTTTTTCCTAGTTTAAAATACCGAATCGCCAACCCGTGGAAAATAATTTTTATAATAGTTTGCTAAATAATTGCAATTTTTTAAAAAATATTGATTCACTGGACTTTAATTCAAAAATTCATTAATCAGGTATTTTAGACAGTACATTTTTTATGCTATTTTTATGTATGCTAATGTTAGAAAATTTCGTAATTGGTTAAATAACCTTATGTTTTTTTTAAACAAATTTAATAAACAAATGCAAAATTTGGAAATCTATCGGGAAAAAATTCGGTTTTTTTTTCCAGTTAGTCCTTTCAGCTGGGCACTTTATGAAAACTTCAGAAAAAAATTTATAATTAATTAATCAATTTTATGACTTTTTTAAACAATTTTAATTAACAATTGCATTATTCGAGGATTAATCGGCGGAATTTTTATATGTAGCAGAAAAAAATTCTATCGCCGACAAAGAGCTGAATAATGCATGTTTATTAAATTTGTTTAGAACATTATAGAATTTATCAACTAAATATGATTGTTGATGAATACATCATAAAGCTCTCAATTTTAAAGAATGACAGAGCAAAAAATTTTCCTCGACAGATTCCCAAATAATGCATTTGTTTATATGATTCACTTAAAAAATCATAAAATTTATCGACTAATCAATTGAAAGGACTATCATTAATGAAAAAATGAGAATTTTTCTGAAATGACCATCAAGTTCCTAATTAAAAAAAAGAATTACATCGAAAAAAAAGAATTTATATGTCGAAAAATGGCTTTCTTCATCATCGTATTATTTTTATATAAATTTCTTGCAATATAACTTTTAAAAAAACTTAAAATTTTGGAGAATCGTAAAAAACATTCTCTTCACAGCAAATTTGTTTTTGAAAATTTTTGTTTATTAATGATATTATAGAGTAACATTTTTTAAAGATTTTTCAATATTATATAATAAAAAAAAAAAAGTTTACACCAAAATTGTTTGTTGAAAGAATATTTTTACGATTTCCCATAATCTTACTTTTTTGGAAGTTTTATTGCAATAAATTTGAGTTAAAACAATATGATGAAGAAATTTGTCCCTGAGATTATTATTTTTAATATTATAAACAAATGCATTAATTACCCATTTTTTGAAGGAAAAATTCTTTTTTTTAATGTCATTCTTCTCAGCTGGGAACTTTTTGCTAATTACAGCAACATTCATAACTAGTGGATAAATAGTATGACTTCTTTCACCAAATTTAATAAAGAAATGCATAGATAAGGCATTTGTGAAAAAAATCGTTTTTTGTTTCAAACACTTTTGCAATCGGGAACTGATGAATAATTTCAGAAAAAATGGATAATTTATTGATCCATTTAATGGTCTTTTAAAAACAATTTCAATAAACAAATGCATTATTGTGGCATTTTTCGACAATTTTTTTTTTAAATCTCAGTCCCTTCAATTTAAGTTTCTCATTTCTTACGTTGTTGTAATAAGGCTGCTGCTTCAGGATAATCCATTTTTTGATTCAATTTCTTTAAAAAAAAATATAAGCTTTATAATCTAATTATGAATTTTTCTGAAATTGCCTTAAAATTTCCAACTGAAAGGGCTGGCATTTAAAAAAAATATTTTGTTTTGCCAACAAATGCCGGAATAATGCATTTTTTAATTTGATTTATTTAAAAAATTATAAAGTATTCGAAAATTAGTAAAAGGTTTCTAATTTAAAAAAAAAACGACATTGGAAAAAATGAATTTTACTCTCGAAAAATACCTGATTATTGCATTTATTTATTAAGTTTGTTTATAATATTATTAATAATGATAATCTCAAGATGAAATTTAGTCTCAATTTAATTCACTTTTATGTTATGGGCGAGAACCGGGAACGTAAAATAGAAAAAGATGGGAATTTTTTTCGTGATATTTGTTTATTTATAAAAAATAGAAAGCCTAATTGACAAATTAGGCTCTACGATTTCCTTCAAAATCTTCTAAGCTTTTTTTTCTATTCTTGTTTTGTCCAAATCGGTGCATATTTGTGGGCTGTACATTATATTGAACCACAAAAGTAATGTTGTTGTCCCTGTGTGACGGCGCACATTAAAACGCCGGTCAACATGAGATCGGGTTCAAGAATTTTCAAAGCAGACGTATACATGTAGAACATTCTAATTTATTATGGCTAATAACTCAGAGTTTTTGTTGGATATAGAAAATTAAAAAAAAAAAGTGAAATAGGGCATCGTGGTTGGACTGATATTACCCATGACTGTGACCTTGAATCCCATTTTCAATTTGATTTAAAGGTCAAAGTGAAAGGTCAATCTTTAAAGTGAGAACCCCTACATTGAATCCCAAATTTGAAAAGAGCGAGAAATTTCAAGTTCTAAACGATATTTCTAGGAAGGTCATGGAAAGGTCAAATGAAGGTCAAATTTTCAAAAATGTTTGAATATTCAAGGTCGTGGGTACCATTGGACGATCCCTCTGCTTTTGAGAACTTTTTTTCGATATGTTTTAATGTTCCTAACCTCATTTCGGAACTAACACCCATTATTAAAACATTAATTAAAATTTGACCTTCATTCAGCTTTTCCATGAGCTTCATAAAAATATCATTTTGAACGTAAAATTTCCTGCTTTTTTAAAATCTGGGTTAAAGACTTGGGGTTGTAAAAAATATAACTTTGACCTTCAAATAACCTTGAAAATCGAATTTAAGGTCATTGGTACTAATATATATTTCCTCTGCCACTGATTACTTTTTTGGAAGCATTTTTCTGTTGACAACCTTATTTCGGAACTGACACCCATTATTAGAACATCATCCCAAATTTGACCTTCATTCGTCCGTGTTCTGACCTTCATAAAAATATCATTTTGAACATAAGATTTTCCGCACTTTTTAAATCTTTGGTCAAGAATAGGGGTTCCCATTAAGAAAAATTACTCTAAAAGTTCGAGATCAAGGTTATTGGTACCAGTAGTTGGCCCCTTTTGCCCCTTTCAACTATGAAAATTTGATAGTCTGAAAAGTCCTTATTTTTAAGAAAAGTGTTCAGTTTCAAATAAATTCTCCTGATATTGACGATGCAGTAGAAAATTTTTAAAACCTTTTTTCTTAAGGGGAATACCTCTTAAACAAATTTCCAGGTGAAATACATGAAAATGAAAAAAAATTGAACCATCCTATTACGTAATGTATTAATTAGCAATTATTTAAAAGTACAATTTTTTAATCAGCTCTCAACATTTAAAAATTCGACATTTCAATTTTGAAAATTTGACAATTTTAAAACAATTGAAATTTAATAATTTCATATAAGGATTTTGAAAATTAGATAATTTGAAATTGAAGAAAATTTAAATTGAATCATTTTTAATTCAAAGTGTTCAGAATTTAATTATTTTATTTTTAATGAAAAAATTTCAAAATTAAATGGTTTGAGAATAAAATCCCGAAAATATTACTATTTCAAATCATTTTTCTGAAAAGAAAATTTTTTATTGTTGTTCAAGAAAAAAATAACAATTGTATAGAAAAGCTAACAAGCATGAACAACTTGAGCATATGTTTATATTTTTTTTAACTTAAATAGATAGCATAGTAAGATAATAATTAATTCAAGTTAACGAAGATAATTATTTAGAAAGTTTATTTTTATGTATCAAAACTATCTTTGAATAATGATATAATGTTCCTGGTTTTTCTAAATTATTTAACTTTTTGTCCAGTATTTCCTGACAGCGAGGTAAAAATTAATACAATTTAACTAAAACTATACTTTACTCAAATTATTATTGTTTATAACTATCTTCTCATATAATAATATTATAAAGTTGCGGTTTTTACTGAAATTTATGACTTTACTTTAGCTTTTCGTTATGAGCAAATGATAAATAAATAATTAGGGAAAATAATTTCTTTAAAAATCTTCCTTTTTTGTGAATATACATTTTTCTAAAATAAATCATATATTTGAAATATTTTTCAAAATTTTTATATGGATCACATTATAAACTTCAAATTTCCTTAAAATATTTATTCAGAGTTTTTTTGTTCGAATTAGTTTTCTATTATTATTTTGTTTATATTATTTTAAATAGTTTTGTTTTGGTTCGAACAGAAGTCTGGACGAATGACAAAAAAAGGCAAGCGCGACTAGCAGTGAAGGGGAGGAAAAAAGGAAAAGAGTGTCTTTGGAAGATGAGGTAGAAAGGGATCAGGATAACAAGATAGTTGGAATTAAACGGAAAACACCAGAGAGAGAGAGAGAAATAGGGGGATGGGGGATGTTTGAAAATTTGGAAGCTCTCATTAAAGGGTTTAGACAGGAAACAAGAAAGAGATTGGATGACATGAATAGGGATATGAATAGGCAGGTAAACGATGTAAGGAGGGAAGTGAAAAGGTCAGAGAAAAATGGGAAGAATGGGATAAACGCTGGAAGGAGGAGAAAGACATGTTTTGGGTTAAGCTAGAGAGCATTGAGAATAGACAGAGAGAAGTTGACGAAGAGAGATTTAGAGAAATAAAACAGTTGGAAGAACGGATATGCAGTCTTGAAATTAGGAATGAGCATATGGGGGAAAACAGAGAATGATGAAATAGTTAAAGGGAATGAAAAGAACATCCGAAGTGAGAATGAAAGATTGAAGAACAGACTCAGTGAGATTGAAAGAAGATTAGAAGAGGAAGAAAGGACCAAGAGGAAAAATGGCATAGTAGTTAAGGGTTTAAAAGTGGAGACTGAAACAGGAGAAGTGGAAATAAAAAATCTTTTGCGAGACATTAAAGTGCAGGTAAGGGTAGAAGGAGTCAAGATAATAGAAGGGACAAAGGAAGGAAAAGACGGAATGTTTCTAGTAAAAGTGGGGAGTGAGAAGGAGAAAAAGAAAATTATGGAGAGAAAAAAATTATTGAGAGGAAGAAGGGACATGGAGGGAGGAGGAAAAGGAGATGGCAAATAGAGCAGAGGGCTTAGGTAGAGAGAAAAAAGGGTTATATGGTGTGAATAGGGGCAGACAGGTTATGGATAAATGGGGAGGAATAGTGCTGGGATGAAGAATTAGAAGAACTAAGGAAAAAAGGAAAACGTTTTGACAAAGGTAGAAGGAAGGGAGACGAAAAAGAGTCTAGAAATAAGTCAGAGGGGTTTCCAAACGGCAAAAGAGAAAAAAAGTGAAGAGGAAAGAAGAGGGAAGGTAGATTGAAACGTGAAAGTAGCTTTCTGGAATGTGTCAGGTTTGAAGAAAAAAAAAAAAGGATTTTGGGAGGAGTTAGAAAAGTGGAATGTGATTATGATGAGTGAAACTTGGGCAGATGAGAAGGACTGGAAGGGAATAAAAAAACTGTTACCGAAAGGTTATGTGCGGACAATGCAAGAAATAAGAAAAGAACACGTTAAAGGGAGAGGGATGGGCGGCAAGGGTTCAGGGGCGAAAAAAGAATTAGAAGTAAAAGGGAGAAAAGATGGGGACATGGAGGAAAAGGATAGAACAATGGAAAGAAAAATTATAATTGGGAAAGCCAAAATAGCGGTGGTGTGTACATACAGAAAAAGATAGGAAGAGGAAGGCTGAAGAGTAATAAGGAGGTAGATGAAGGAAAAGAAGGAAGAATTGGTTTTAATAGCAGGGGACTTAAATGCATGGACTGGCGAACAAGGGGAGGTTTATGGGATAAAGAAAAGGAGGCATATATAAGGAACTCCAAACATAGAGAGACGGGCAGGGAGGGCAGGAAGTTACTAGACATGAAAGGAGAAACAGGATGGTTTATATTCAATCGCAATATGAAAGGAGATGAGGAATGGGAGATGACATTCATAGGAAAGGAAGCAACAGTAATAGACTACATCTTAACTGAAGAAAGAATGTGACGTATGATAGGGAGTATGAAGGTAGGGAATGAGATAGGATCCGAGCACTTCCCGGTCATAGCTACATTAAACAGAGGCGTCAGTAAGCGCGGCAGAGGGAGAAAGGAAAAAGGGTGCGAAAGAAACACGAAAATGGGAGTCTGGGGCGTAGATAAATTAAAAGAGTTTAAACAAAAGATGAAAAAGGAGAAGGTTAGGTATGAAAAAGAGGAGGGAATAGACTCGTTAATTGAAAGGTTAAAGGCGTCCATTGAAAAGGTAAAGGATGAGCTGGGCGCTGATGAAGAAAGAGTATGGGGAAAGACAGGCTGGTGGGACGAGGAATGCTGGGAGAGTAAAGGGAGAATAAATGAATGTGTGAGCAAATGGAGAAAAGGGCACATGGAGAAGGAGGAATATAACAGGAGGAACAACAAAATGAGAAGAAACTGGAAAGAAAACGACAAAGGGAAAAAGAAGAATATAAAGCTGAAGTAGAAAAAGCGATCAAAGAAGATAGGGTGTGGGACGCGATAAATAGGGATAAAGGGGAAAGGATGGGCGTTAACGAAGAAATAGAAATGGAGGAATAGACGGATTATTTTAAGGGTCTATTAGGGGAAGAAAAAAATAAGATCAAAGGGGAAAAGTGTAGGACAGTCCAAGGAGAAATGGAGGAAGAGAACGAGATAACAAGAGAAGAAGTGGATGAAGCAATAAATAGGTTAAAAAGAAACAAGGCGACTGAAGAACATGGGATGGAGAATGAAGCTATGAAGTATGGAGGAGAAGAGATTAGGGATGTTATGTTGAAGATCTGCAACAAGGTATGGAAAGGGTAAGGTTGGCTGGAAGAGTGGACGACGGGACTGATGGTACCGCTTGTCAAGATTTAGAAAAGGGATGGGAACTATAGACAACATATACGTACTTTACTATTCAGTTAACAGAAATTTGGGGAGAAAGAAAGGGAAACTAGTCGCTTTGTTCGTAGATTTCAAAGAAGCGTTTGACTTAGTGAACAAAAAAATGCTATGACAGGCAATGAAAGAGAGGGTTTTGAGGAAAAGTTGATGGAGAGCATAAAATAAATTTTTACTGAAACTGGGAGTAGGGTAAAAATAGGAAAGAAAAAAAGGGCAGGTTTTCTGGATAGGCCGAGGTCTAAAGCAAGGGTGCCCGTTGAGTCCGTTACTAGTTAATATCCTACTGGCAGGCCTAAAGGAGAAGCTAAAGGAGAAAGGGAAAGGAGGAACGGTTTTCTGTAATAGCAAACTTTCCTTTCTAGCATACGCGAATGATGTAGTTCTATTAGCAGATGATGAGAAGGGGATGAACCTAATGATGAGAATCTTCGAAGAGTATGTGGGAACAAAAGAGCTGACGGTGGACGTAGAAAAGACAAAGGTGATGCGCTTCACAAATAGAAAGAGCAAAATAAATTACATTTGGAAGATGAGCGGACAAAAAGTGGAAATTGTAGAGGAGTTCTGTTACCTAGGTTTTTGGTTTGAGGAAGAAGGGGGAAACGAGCTGCAGTTGAGGAAAAGAATTGAATGTGCCAGTAAAGTAATGGGCCAAGTATGGGGTATAGAAAAGTGAAGGTTCAAAAACGATTGGAGAATGTGGGTCTGGTTGTTTGATGCGTTGGTGTGGGCGGTGTTTTGTTATGGTGTGGAGATCTGGTGACGAAAGGAACATAGGAAAGTAGAGAACATGAATGAGCGATTTCTGAGGTGGGTAATGGGAGTTAGCTGGAGTTGTCCAGGATATATGTTAAAAGATGCGTTAGGAAGAGAAAAATATGGTTACTAGACAAATTAAGAGAGCCTGGAGGTTTAAAGAGAAGCTAAAAAGGGGAAAAGGAAGTAGAATTGCACAAGCATGGAGTGGCAGGTTATGGAGTGGCAGGACATAGAGTTAGAGCTGTCAGTTAAACAAAGAGGAGAGAGCTGTCCAAAGATTCGAGGTACAATATACTGTATTTGATGGTCAGAGGATTGACGCAACCAAAATATCTGAAAAATATAAAAAAGGAAGAAAAATGGAGTAGGGTTGTACGGTTCAGTATGGGAGAAGGAGTGAGAGCATGCAAATATTGGATAGATGAAAAGGAAAATTTATGCAGAGTATGTGGATACGGAATGGAGTCATGGGCATATGTATTAGAGAGGTGTACAGAAGAGGAAGAGGGACAGTTGAGTGTGGATGAGTGTGCAAGATGGATCTGGGATGGTAGTGTACAGGGAGTGATGCGGATGAAGAAACTGGAAGAAGTAAGGGAAAGCAAGGGTGTAGGGCAGAGCCAAACGGGTGATCCTGAAAAGGGACAGTAAAAAGGAAAATTGTCTTCAATATCGTGGAAAATGCATTTTTTTATGTTAAGAGGAAATGGAAGCCCTGGAAGCTCGCTCATTTTAAGACTTAATGTCATTAATGTTACTATTGTTTATCCTACGTAATGCGAAAGAGAAGAATATAAGCAGTAGTTTAGTTAGACTAAGGATGGAATTGTAAATATATGTACAGGGAGCGGATGCCCTCAAACCCGTAAAAGGGAGAGACTAAATACATACAAATAGTTTTATTTTAACAAACTTTCATTTAAGTTCAATTGATTATTTTCTGGATCTAACGGAAAACCCAAAAATAAATTCAAAAATCTTTTAAAAACTGCGACTTTCTAAATCTATTACAAAATAAAATTATTAAAAAGCATAATAAATTGTTTAACAATTTATGTAAACATCGAATTATCAGTGGAAAATAGCATTTCATGTACTAGGAACAATTTGTATCTTCAAAACCGCAAACAAATTATGATTAGAACCAAAAAATCGTAAAAACCAATTTTTCACTCATTGGATTTTGTTGATATAAAACAGACTTTTTGAGGTGATATTTAAAAATCAATTATTCATTTGTATTTTACAGTTAATTATGAAGATAAACGTTTCATTTCAAATTAATTTACACAATTTTAACCATTCTGAATAAAATGTACAAAAACGTCTTTTTTTCTTATAGGAAATACTTGTTACACCTAATGAAACTTGCAGAACCTTCGAAATATCATTTTAAAAAAAGCATTTATTTAATTATTTTTTTTATATAAAAACATTTGAAATGTACTGTTGAGAGATTTTTCATTTAATCCCAGATTTATTGAAATCCGTCAAAAACAATCCAAGAGATACTCGAAAAACTGGGAAACCATACACGTTACCTTGAAATGTTGAAAATTTGAACAAATCATCAAAGAGTTTTCTTTTTTGAAGTACACACAGTACTAAGTCTAGTTCGATCAGGCCCAAGGGCACCTTTCACACACATTATTTTCAGTAAAAAATTTATAAGTGCTTGGTTGAAATTCAAACTACTTATTTTTAAAACTTTTTTTTTATTAATTTTTTGAAATTAATTATTTGAATTGTGAATTTAACTATGCAATTTTTTTCCGAAAATGTATCTTCTTTGTTAACTGTTAAATTATTTGTTAAAAAATTCTATTCACAATTTCAGTTTCAAATTCACCTCTTTGGATAAAAATTGAAATAATTTGTTGAAAAATTATTTGTATGTTTGGTTCAGAATCAATACTGTTAATTGCGGTTTAAGCATTTCATTTTTTCTTGATAATTTATTTTTTTAGTTCAAATTAAAATTATTTAGTGGAATGCTTATTTTTTTGGCTGAAAAATGATGTATTCCTTTGAAAATTCGTTGCTCTTGGTAGCAAGTTGATTTTCCTCGTCATAAAAGTATATTTTTGGTTAAAAGTACTAGAATTGAATTAAAATTTGGATTAAACTTTTTTTCTAGATTCATATTTTTATCCGAAAATCCATCTCTTTGGTGTAAAATTGAACTTTTTGAAAATAAAAATTCGTTTCTTTCAGTAGATAATAATTTTGTTAAGCCGAAAATGTAACCGATCGATTTTTCTGTTGAAAATTTTAGATTTTTAATTAAAACTCGGTATTTTCTAGCGAATAAATCAACTTTTAGTTTGCAAATTTTTGTAGAAAATTCATATTTTTAAAATATATAATTTAAAAATATTTATCAAACAAAAATATTTTTGGGTTTAAATATAATTTATTACATGTTAGTTAAGAACTCTCTTCTATTGACTGAAAATTTGGTTGAAAATTCTATTATTTATCTGTAAATTAACTTTTTTTTTAAATTCACATTTTCTGGTAAAAAAATATAATATTGGTTTCTGTAGTGAATTCGTATTTTGGCTTAGGCTTAAACGATATCTTGAAACAATTTATTTATTTTTTCAAAAAATCATGCTTTCAGCAAAAAATTGAATCTATTCTTTTTGTTTATGATTGATTATTTTATATGGAAAATCATCTGATCGATTGAAGATTCGAGCATTTTGATTGAAACTCTTCATTTTTTTAACTTTTTTCAGTTTAAAATTACCCTTTCTTAGTTTGCAATTAATCTTTTTGTTAAGAAATCAATTAATTCATGATAGATTTGACTATCTTGTTAAAAATAATTTTTTTTGGTCTTTGAAATTAATTTTGTTTATTGGAAATTAAGATATTCCATTTTCTCATTAAAATTTATCTTTTTTGGTTGAAAATTAAACAATTCGTTTGAAAATTTAACTATTTTGTTAAAAATGCTGTTTTTCGGTCAATTTGTTTTTAAAACTCACCCATTTTTGATTGATCATTAATCTTCTTGCAAATCAATGTATATGTTTTGGTTGAAGGTTAAACTTCTTTGTTACAAATTTATTTTTTAGTTTAATATTCATGATTATAATAAAAATTTATCTTTTTCGTTGAAAGCTTAATTTAACTAATTTTAATTTGTTTCTTTATGGTTGTAAATTAATTTTGTTACTTGAAAACTTAAATATTCCTTTTTTATTTAAATTTTTTTAGTTGCAAAAGCAACAACATAATGGGTAGAAAATTGATTTATTTTATTGAACATTCGCCTTTTTTTATTGAAAACTTAATATTCTTGGTCGAAAATTCATTCTTTAGGTTAAACCATTTGACGAAACTGCTTTTCTAAATTCATTCTTTTTTTAATAAATGATCATTGTAGTAAAATTCATCTGTTTGTTTCAACATTTAACTATTTTGTTTTAAATTCTTTTTTTCATTTGTTTAGCTTAAAGTTTAAATTTTTTGGTAGAAAATTAATCTTCTTGGTGCATACTTTAACTACTTGTACAAAGAATTAACTTTTTTGTCGAAAATTAGTTTTTTTCGTCATAAAAATAAGTTTTGTTTATTAAAAATTTAGCTATTCCATTTTGTGGTAAAAATTATTCCTTTTCGGTTAAATATGGCAATAAATTTTTTGAAAATTTAACTATTTTGCTTGAAACTTATTTTTTGTAATTCTCGATTTTTCAGTTGAACTAATAGGTTAAGAACTTTAACATTTTGCTGAAATTTATTTTGTTTTTGTCTTTACAATTAGTTTTGTTTATTGAAAAAAAGCTATTTTATTTTTGGATGCAAATTGATATTCTTTTGTTAAAAATTAAGCGATTGCATTAAAAATTAAACTAATTTGTTTAAAAAACATTATCTTTACCCTTATTTTTTCAGTTTAAAAATGGTTCAAAGTTCAACTATTTTATTAAAAAATCGTTTCTTCGTCTTAAAGGTTAACTTGTCTAGTTGCAAAATTATACCATTTGCTTTTTAATGTTTAAAGTGGATTAAAATTTCTCTAATTTTTTTAAAGTCTGTTCTTATGCTAAAACTGATCTTATTGCCATTTTAGTTCCAACAAAAAGCTTTACTTTTTTCTTTAAAAAAAGCATAAATAATTAATAAATAAAATGAATAAAAAGTATCTTTCAGTTAATCATACAATTAAATAAGGAAAACGATTGAAACAGAGGTTCTTAAGATAATTTGTTAAAAATAATTATAATTACAATTTTCAAGATTATAAACACTCAATAAATAAAATAGTGAAATTATGACTGTTACTAGTTCAACATGTATATATTTTTTTAGAATATGGACTCAAACCTATTGTTAACTATTTTTATGAATAAATTTTACTCGATGTATAAATAAGTAAGATAGATATATTTTTAGCCTTGAAATATGAAAGACGAAGTCCAAGTAATTCAAGAAAGCTTACGAAATGTTAATAACAATTTTCTCTATTTCTAAAAGACAAATATAATTAGAGATTTCGCATTATTTTTCCTATTTACCTTTTTTGTAATTCCTCTTTATCGCCTGTTATCAAGAAACTTTCCCTTTTTAGCCCAGCGTGCCTACCGTCCTGAAAATCCTTGAAAAACTGAAAAGTCCTTTTCTTTTGTTTAGGGACTACCACTATATGTTTCTCATTTGTTGAAAAAATTACTATTTGTATGAAAGTTTCATTATTTTGTTGTAAATGCTAACTATTTTCGATAGAAGTCAAATTTTTCATAGAAAACTAACATGCTTGGTTGAAATTTGAACTACTTTGTTAAAAATTAATTCTTCATTGAAGATTTATCTTTTGGGTTGCAAATTTAACTATTCTATTTTTAGCAAATTAATCTTCTTTGTTGAAAAAATAATCTTTTGGGTTGATTGTTGAATTCTCTTCTTAAAAATTAATTTTTTTCTGATACATAATTTTATTTTAAAATTCATCACTTCATTTAGTCAATTTTGGAATTAAAAATGAGAGCCATTTTTTGTTTAGGGATTAATATTATACATTTCTCGTATGGTCAGAAATTTTACCATTGGGTAGAAATTTTAGTTCTTTCGATGAAAATGCCACTATTTTCCGAAGAAGCCATTTTTATCAAAAAAATTCTTTTGCTTGGTTGAAAGTTCAACCTCTTTGTTTCGAATTAGTTATTTGATTGAATATATCTTTCAGGTTGAAAATGAAACTGTTTCATTTTTTGGATTGAATGTTAAAATCTTTTTTAAAAAATGAATTTTTGTATAAACTCATTATTTCATTCAAAAATTCATTACTTTAGTTAGTTAATTTTTTTCTTAAAAATAAAACTATTCCATTGTTCTTAGAAAATATATCTTTTTTCGATTTAAAAATTGTTTTCCGTTGCTTATTTTCCTTATTTTTCATCTTAAAAGTGCTGATGTTTCTTAACCTTATTTAAACAGTCAGAAGGCAAGGTCTTTAAATTCAGCAAGGCTCCGTCAAGTTTACAATGTCACAATATGACCTGATTTGTTTAATAGAGATGAGAATTCTATAACACCACGTCGACTTTTAAAACTTTCCTATTTTTCACGTTTTCCCTTTTTTATAATTTTTTTTGTTTTAATTATTATACAAAGTCCTGAGGAAATTTATTTATTTGCATCGAACAGTTTCATTCTACTACTGTAATCCAAATTTTTGGGCTTTTTAAAAATGTTATTTTCCTCGAAACAACCAGTCATTTTAATTTAAAACCCGGGAATTTAATTTAAAAACGGGTAATTTACTTCTGATTGTACCAAATTTATCTTTTTTTATTTAAAAATCCAACTTCTTGATGTATTAAAGTTAAACTCTTTTGTTAAAAGTGATTTTTTAATTTTAAATTTCATAATTTTAATTCAAAATTTGTATTTTTTATTTCAAAATTAAACCAGTTGTTTAAAAATTTATATACTTTATGGAAATTTAGTTGCTTTATTTTTTGTAGAAAATTAATTTTTATGATTATAAGTTCATGTTCTTGGTAAGTATAAAATTTAACTTTCAGTATAAGATTCATGATTTTAGTTAAAAATTCATTAGTAAGATTAAAAACTTTTTTATGAAAAAATAGTTGGTGAAAAATTAAACTCTCTTGTTGAAAATTATTATTTTTTGGTAAGAGATTCATAATTTTAATTGAAAACTCATTTCTTTGTTTGAAAAATGAGCTATATAATAGAAAACTTGTTTTATCTTTGAATGAAAATATAAGTTTTTTCTGAACATTGAACTACTTTGTTAAAAACTTGTTTCTTTTTGGGTTGAAAATTATATATTTTCTTAGACTGTACATGAAAATATTATTCCAGTTGAATATTTCATTATTGTAGTTAAAAATTTCTGTCTTGGTTAAACATTCATTTCTCGGCTAATAATTTAATTATTCCATTTTTAGTTAAAAAATTATCTTTCATAGTTCAAAAAAAATTTTTTTGGTTGAACATTGAATTTTAAAGTGAAAATTTAATTATTCGAGTTTGGTTGACAATTTTTCTTTTTTGGTCTAAATTAATTTTTCTTTGGTGAAAAATTTGACTATTTCTCTTGAAAATTCATTTTTGTTAAGCAAAAACTTATATTGTTCGTGTAAAATTCAATTTAAGTTGAAAATTCATCATTTTGGTCGAAAATTAATCACTTAAGCAGAAAATTGTTGCTTTGACTAAAATTATAGCTATCTAATTTTCTGCTAAAAATCCTTTTTTCCTAGTATAAAATACACCTATTTGGTTGCATATTTATGATCTTTAATTGAAAGTTCATGTTTTTTGTTAAAAAATTTTATCTTTGGCAGAAAAGTGATTTTTTTGTCTAAAAATGAATTTTATTATTAAAAATTTTCATTTTGGCCGGAAAAGACCGAGAATTTCAATTGTCTGCCGAATTGCCACCCCGTCGCAAATAATTTTCATAATAGTTTGCTAAATAATTGAA
>NC_046657.1:62912607-62926233 GCF_010883055.1 Belonocnema kinseyi
TAAACAAGTAGAAGGAACTATTTTGAAACCGGAAACTGACGAGGTCATGTCAACAATTTCTCAATACGTCCTTCTTATTCATTCAATAGAGTTAAAAAATGTTACAATTTCACTTCGTTTAATCTAAGTTTTTTATTTTTCTCTTTTTTCAAAATTAGAATTTCAATTTTTTTATAAACAAATATAATAAACAAATGTTCAGTTTTTCTATTTGCCGTTCCCGGTGCTCGTTAAAAACAGGAACATTGTTGAAATTGCCTGAGTTTCACACAGTAACATTAGTTAAAGGTGTTTCAAATTTATCTAATAAACAAAAACAAAATTTATAAACAAATTACTTGTTGAAAGTTTTTTTTCATGCGAGTCCTTTTTGTTGGGAACTTTATGAAAATTTAAAAAAAAATTAATAATTCATTATTCAATTTACTGCCTTTTTAAACAATTTTAATTAACAAATGCATTATTCGGGCAATAACCGGCGGATTTTTTTATGTATGTCTTTTTAATGGGGAAATTCATGATAATTTCGGCAAAATTCACAATGAGTGGATAAACTTTATGTATATATTTTTTAAACAAATACAATAAACAAGTGCATTAACCTGAAGCTGCAGCCTTATTAAACGAATAAAAGTAATGAGAAACTTCAACTGAAAGGGCTGAGATTAAAAAAAAACTCTTTCGTCGAAAAAGGGCAAAATAATTGATATGTTTATTGAATTTGTTTATAACATCATAGTATTTATCAACTTAGTAAGAGTGTTAAAGAAATTATCATTAGCTCCCAATTAATCTAAAAGGACTGGCATTTAACAAAAATAAATTTTTCTGCCGACGATTTCCTGAATAATGCATTTGTTTATTAAATTCGTGTACAAAAATTATAACATTAATCAACGAAATGAGAATTTTTCTAAAATGACCACCAAGTTCCTAAATAAAAAAAAGAATTACATCGAAAAAAAAGAATTTATCTGTCGAAAAATGGCTTTCTTCATCATCGTATTATTTTTATCTAAATTTCTTGAAATATAACTTTAAAAAAACGTAAAACGATGGAAAATTGTAAAAAAAAAAACATTCTCTTTACAGCAAGTTTACTTATACGAATTTTTATGTCATTATTATAGCATAGGATAACATTATTTAAAGATTTCAGTTGGGAACTTGATATAAATCACAGCAATGTTCATAACTAGTGGATTAATTTTATGATTTTTTCAAGACAAGTTTAATAAAAAAATGCATTATTGTGGCATTTGTCGACGATTTTTTAAAAATCTCAGTCCCTTCAGTTTAAGTTTATCATTTCTTACATTTTTGTAATAAGGCTGCTGCTTCAGGATAATACATTTTTCGATTCAATTTCTTTAAAAAAAGCTTTATGATCTAATTATGAATTTTTCTAAAATTGCCTTAAAATTCCCAACTGAAAGGGCTGGCATTAAAAAAATTCAGGATTTTTTGTTGGATATAGAAAAATGTTTTTAAAAAAAGTTGAAGCGGGCAGAGTGGTTGGACTGCTAGTACCGATGACCGCGACCTTGAATTCCATTTTCAAGTTTATTTAAAGGTCAAAGTGAAAGGTAAATTTTCAAAGTGAGAACCCCTACTTTAAATCCGAGATTTGAAAATAACGAGAAATTTCAAGTTCTAAATTATATTTTTAGGAAGGTCATGGCAAGGTAAAATAAAGGTCAAATTTGCAAAAATGTTGGAATATTAGGTGTTAACTCGAACCTGATCTTCAAATAACCTTGAGAACCAAATTCAAAGTCAAGGTCATTAGTACCAGAAGGTGATCTCTCTGCCTCTGATAACTTTTTTCGCAAATGTTTTGCTGTTCCCAACCTTAGTTCCGAACTAACACCCATTATTTTTGAATTAAAATTATTTCTGGAAAAGAAGATCCTACTCCATGTTCACTCCATTGGGAATTGAACCACAAAACTTCTAATTTCCGGCACAATCTCTGATGATATAGCAGATCAAATTTTAAAAACCCATTATTTTAACATTATCGCAAATTTGATCTTCATTTAGCTTTACCATAAGTTTCATAATAATATATTTTTCAACGTAAAATTTCCCGCTCTTTTCAAATCTGGGGTGAAAATAGGGGTTCCCATTTTTTTTAAATCACTTTGCCCTTCAAATAACCTTAAAAATCGATTTCAAGGCCAAGGTCATTGGTACCATTAGATGATTCCTTTGCCTCTAATAACTTTGTTTCGAAATATTTTGATGTTTCCAACCTCATTTTGGAGCTAACACCCATTGTTAAAACATTGTTGCAAATTTGACCTGCATTCAGCTTTTCCATGCGCTTCATAAAAATATCATTTTGAACGTAAAATTTCCCGCTCTTTTTAAATCTGGGGTAAAAACAAGGGGTTCCCATTTAAAAAAAAATAACTTTGACCTTCAAATAAACTTGAAAATTGAATTCAAAATCATTGGTACTAATATATGTTTCTTCTGCCACTGATAATTTTTTTTCGAAGCATTTTGCTGTTGCCAACCTCATTTTGGAACTGACACCCATATTAGAACATTATCGCAAATTTGACCTTTATTCGTCCTTGTTCTGACCTTTATAAAAAAATTGTTTTGAACATAAGATTTCCCGCGCTTTTCAAATCTGTGGTCAAGAGTAGGGGTACCCATTAAGAAAAATCACTATGACTAGGTAGCAGTTTGCAATTATTTAAAAGTACAATTTTGAAATCATCTCTCAATATTTAAAAATCCGACACTTCAATTTTGAAAATTTGACAATTTTAAAATAATAGAAATTCAATATTTGCATATAAGGATTTCCAAAATTTGATAATTTGAAATTCAAAGAAATTTAAATTGTATCATTTTTAATTAAAAGTGGTCAAAATTCAATAATTTTATTTTTAATTGAAGAATTTCAATTGTATAGAAAAGCTAACAAGCATGAACAACTTGAGCATATGTTTATGAATTTTTAACTGAAATAGATAGTAGAGTGAGATAATAACTAATTTGAGTTAACAAAGGTAATTATTTACAAAATTTATTTTTATGTATTAAAACTCTCTTTGAATAATGCCATAATGTTCCGGGTTTTTCTAAATTATTTAACTTTTCGTCCAGTTTTTCCTGACAGCGAGGTGAAAATTAATACAATTTAACAAAAATGATTCTTTACTCAAAGTATTATTGTTTATAACTATCTTCTCATATAATAATATTAGAAAGTTGCGATTTTTACTGAAATTTGTTACTTTTCTTTAGCTTTTCGTTATGAGCAAATGATAAACATATAATTAGGGAAAATAATTTCTTTAAAAATCTTTCATTTTTGTAAATATAATTTTTTCTAAAATAAATCATATATTTGAAATAATTTTCAAAATTTCTATATGTATCACATTATAAACTTCAAATTTCCTTTAAATATTTATTAAGAGTTTTTTTGTTCGAATTAGTCTGCTTTTATTACTATAATAAGTAAAGATAGCCATAAAACATAATAAATTATTTGAATAATTCTGATTTTAAACTTACCTTATTAGCTTACTGACTAACAAGTAGAAAAAAGTTGAAAATTTTAAATAAAAACAAAATTATCTGGCGTTGATATAGCAGAAGATATTTATAAACGATAATAATTCTTTCAAACAATTATGTTTGTTAACTCTAATTAATTATTACCTCAATATCATTTAAAAGTGGGAAAAAGTGGACACTTCCAGAAAGAGCAGCAACTTTCTAAGATAATTTTAAGATAATATTATTTTAAGTATTTTTGGTTAACAATCATTTATTTAGCTTAAATTGATTATTTTCTGGATCTAACGTAAAACTCAAACATGGATTTAAAAATCTGTAAAAAACGGCGACTTTCTGAATCTATTATAAAAAAAATTATTTAAAAGCATAATAAATTGTTTAAATAATTAACGCAAATATCGAATTATCAGTGGAAAATAGTATCTCATGTACTAGAAACAATTTTGTATCTTAAAAACCGCAAACAAATTATAATTAACACCAAAAAATCGTAAAAACCAATTTTTCACTCATTGGATTTTGTTGATATAAAACAGACTTTTTGAGGTGATATTTAAAAATCAATTATTCATTTGTATTTTACAGTTAATTATGAAGATAAACGTTTCATTTCAAATTAATTTACACAATTTTAACCATTCTGAATAAAATGTACAAAAACGTTTTTTTTTGTCTTATAGGAAATACGTGTTACACCTAATGAGACTTGCAGAACGTTCTAAATATCAGTTAAAAAAAGCATTTATTTATTAATTTTTTTGATATAAAAACATTTGAAATGTACTGTTGAGAGATCTTTCATTTGACCCCAGATTTATTAAAATCTGTCAAAAACAATCCAAGAGATACTCGAAAGACTGGGAAACCATACACGTGACCTTGAAATCTTAAAATCTGAACAAGTCAGGAAAGAGTTTTCTTTTTTAAAGAACACACAGTACTAAGTCTAGTTAGATCAGACTCAAGTTCACGTTTCATATACTTCTTCGGTGAGGCCCTTTTTGCAATTTTTAAAAATTATTTTCTTGAAAAACTATTATTAGTTATTATTTGGACAGACTGAAAAAGGGGTTGAGAGGATAATGGTCCGATCTCAATAGATAATCATTACTTGAAAATACTAATTTATGTAAAATAATTATTGGTAGCGTGCATTAATTTTGAGATATTTTTACATATAATTTTGGATTTATTTAAAAGAAAAGTGGTTACCAGTTGATGATTCAAAGTATTGTCTATCGCTAGCCATTACTTTCTCCCATCTTTCTAGCACCATACGGATACCACCTCGGAAAAAGGACTTGTCTTTTGAAGCTTTCCACGAATCGACCCATTATTTGGCATCTGTTTTTTTTTAATTTAAATTTTTTATTCAATTCTACTGTCTAGTTAAAAATTCTTGTATTTAGTTAAAAAATTTTATTCTTTTGTTCATAATTCAACTATTATATTCTAAGGTCATTATTTATGGTAAAAAATTGTGATTCGTGGTTGAAATTCAAACTACTTATACATAAAACTTTTTTTAATTAATTATTTGAATTGTGAATTTAACTATGCCATTTTTGGCCAAAAATGTATCTTCTTTTTTAACTGTTCAATTGATTGTTAAAAAACTCGATTCAGAATTTGAGTTTGAAATTCACCTCTTTAGGTAAAAATTGAAATAATTTGTTAAAAATTTATTTGTATGTTTGGTTCAGAATCAATTCTTTTAATTGCGTTTTCAGCATTTCATTTTTTCTTGACAATTCATTTTCTTATTTAAAATTTCAAGTATTTAGTGGAATGCTTATTTTGTTGTCTGAAAAATGATGTATTCCTTTGAAATTTCGTTGTTCTTGGTAACAAGTTGATTTTCCTCGTCTTAAAAGTATATTTTTGGTTAAAAGTTCTACAATTTAATTAAAATTTATATTAAATTTTATTTTTAAGATTCATAATTTTATCTGAAAATCCATCTCTTTGGTGTAAAATTATTCATGCTTTTAGAGACGAACGTCTATTTTTTATTAAAAATGGATTAATTTTGTAGAAAATTCATATTTTTTAAATATATAATTTAAAAAATATTTATCAAACAAAAATATATTTTTGGGTTCAAATATAATTTATTTATTTATTTTTTAGAAAAATCATGCTTCCAGCAAAAAATGGTATCTATTCTTTTTGTTTGCAATTAATCTTTTTGCTTAAGAAATCAATTGATTCTTTAAAGATTTGAATGTTGTGTTAAAAACGATTTTTTGGGGCTTTGCAATTAAATTTGTTAATTGAAAATTAAAATGTTCCATTTTCTGATGAAAATTCATATATTTTGGTTGAAAATTAAACAATTCGTGTTAAAATTGAACAATTTTTTTGAAAATGCTGTTTTTCATTCAATTGTTTTTTTTTAACACATCCATTTTGTATTGGTAATTACTATTCTTGCAAAACAATGTATCAGTTTTGGTTGAAGGTTAAACTTCTTTGTTAAAAATTTATTGTTTGGTTAAATATTCATGATTATAATAAAAATTTATCTTTTTCATTGAAAGCTTAATTTAACAAATTTTAATTTGTTTCTTTATGGTTGTAAATTAATTTTTTTACTTGAAAACTTAATTATTCCTTTTTTAGTTTAATTTTTTTTAGTTGCAGAAGCAACTACATATTTGGTAGAAAATTGATGTATTTTACTGAGCATTCGCCTTTTTTATTAAAAACTTAATCTTCTTGGCCAAAAATTCATTTTTTAGGTTAAACCATTTGATGAAACTGCTTTTTCAAATTTATTGTTTTTGTTAATAAATGATCAGTTTAGTAAACAATTCATCTGTTCGTTTCAACATCTAACTATTTTGTTTTAAATTCTTATTTTTTACACTTGTTTAGTTTAAAATTTTAATTTTTTGGTTGGAAATTAATCTTCTTGGTGCATACTTTACTACTTGTACAAAAAATTAACTTTTTTTGTCGAAAATTAGTTTTTTTTATCATGAAAATAAGTTTTGTTTATTAAAAATTTAGCTATCCCATTTTGTGCTAAAAATTAATCCTTTTCGGTTAAATATGGCAACATATTTTTTTGAAAATTTAACTATTTTGCTTAAAACTTATTTTTCGTAATTCTCGATTTTTCAGTTGAACTAATAGGTTAACAACTTTAATATTTTGTTGAAATTTATTTTTTTTTGTCTTTACAATTAGTTTTGTTTATTGAAAAAATTAGCTATTTCACTTTTGGATGCAAATTGATATTTTTTTGTTAAAAATTAAACGATTGCTTTAAAAATTAAACTAATTTGTTGAAAAAACATTTTCTTTACCCTTATTTTTTTCAGTTTAAAATTCAACCTTCTTTTGAAGTGTCAATTTTTCGGCTTTAACATTTATCTATTGGGTTAAGAATGGTGCAAAGTTCAACTATTTAATTAAAAAATCTTTTTTTTGTTTCCTCAAGTTAATCTAACATTTATTCTTTTCTGTCTAGACATGACTGAAAATAATTTCTCCGTGGCCTAGATGTGATACACGTCAGAAGACTAGATATTTCGAAACGAATAATTACGCTGAAAAGCATTTAAAAAATAAAATCAATAAATTAAACGATTTGTTTTTTAATGTTTATCGTAAATCAAAACATTTTAAGTTTTTTTTAAATATGTTCTTATGCTAAAATTTATCTTATTGCCATATTGGCTCCAACAAAGAGATTTACATTTTCATTTTAAAAACGCATAAATAATTAACACAGAAAATGAATAAAAGTATCTTTTAGTTAATCATGCAATTAAATACGGAAAACGAGTAAAACAGAGATTTGCGAGATAATTTGCTTAAAATAATTATAATTACAATTTTCAAAATTATAAACACTCAAAACTCGATATATAAATAAAATAAATATATTTTTAGCCTTGAAATATGTAAGACAAAGTCCAAGTAATTCAAGAAGGTTTAGGAAATGTTAATAACCATTTTCTGTATTCCTAAAAAGAAATTATATTTAGAGATTTCGCATTCTTTTTTGTATTTCCCTTTTTTTTAATTCCTCTTTTCCGCCTGTTATCAAGAAACTTTCCCTTCTTAGCCCAGTAAAAGCCCAAAGAAGTTAAATTTTTCATTAAAAATTAACATGGCTGGTTCAAATTTGAACTACTTTGTTAAAAATGAACTCTTCATTGAAGATTTATCGTTTTGGTTGCAAATTTAACTAATATATTTTTTAGCGAATTAATCTTCTTTGTTAAAAAATCATCTTTTGGGTTGAATGTTGAATTCTCTGCTTGAAAATTAATTTTTTTCCAAATACATCATTTTTTTTTTAAATTCATCACTTCAGTTAGTCAATTTTGGAATTAAACATGAAAGCCATTTTTTTATTAATATTATACATTTCTCGTTTGGTTAGAAATTTTACCATTCGGTAGAAACTTAAATTTTGTCGCTGAAAATGCCACTATTTTTCTAAGAAGCCATTTATATCTGAAAAATTCTTTTGCTTAGTTGAAAGTTCAACTTATTTCTTTCGAATTAGTTATTTGATTGAATATTTGTCTTTTAGGCTGAAAATGAAACTATTTCATTTTTACAAAATTAATCTTTTTTGTTAAAAAATCATTTTTTGGATTGAATGTTAAAATATTTCTTAAAAATTAATTTTTGTTTAGACTCATTATTTCATTAAAAAATTCATTACCTTAGTTAGTTAATTTTTTATCAAAAATAAAACTATTCCATTGTTCTTAGAAAATATATATTGTGAATTAAAAATAGATACTTTATATTTAAAAATGGTACTTTTTTGTCCAAATTCAGTCTTCTTTTTGCAAATTCTACTTTTTTTAATTCAGGTTCTTCTTATTTCAAATTAAAACTTTTTTGGCAGATCTAGTGACTACAGAATAAATTTGTTGATGATGCATCATTTTATTTGAAAATTTATCCCTTTGTTTGGGAATTTTTTCAACGAAAAATGTAACTATTTTTTTATTAAAAATTGATATTCTAAATTGAAGATAGAAGTTGAAAATTCAATTTTCTTGTTGCATAGTCATTTTTTTATTGAAAATTTAATTGTTTTGTCTTGAAAATTTAACAATTTGATTAAAAAATGACTATTTTTAAATTCATATTTTTGGTTGAAAGTTCAGGTATTTGGTTAAAAATAAAACTATTTGATAATAATTTAACTATATAGAAGGAAACTTAATTATTCTGTACAAAATCAACTTTTTTGTTCATAAATTATGTTTGGATTTGAAAGTTTAACTGCCAATCCAATTCGTCTTTTTTTTTTTTAATACACCAAACTCTCGCTTTCAGTCAAGTGTCGGGGCTTGCCTTCAAGTGGCCTTGGACTGATTTCGGGGGGACAAAAACATAAACAGTGAGGGCCGCCTGACTCGTTTCCAACTGTAATACATATCTATATAATATAATTTTGCAACCGCTCTCGCGCTACTCCGCTGAGAAACTGCGAGAGCGAACAGTTCTGGGAAGGCAGAAAACGAGGTGACTGAATGCGAGAGTTTGGTGTACTTTTTTTTTCATCTGAAACTTTAAATATTTCATCTTTTGTTGAAAAATTAGACTTAATAAGTAAAAAATCTAAATATTAATCATTAATGTACTAAGCTTGCGCTTTTTTCTAATGGGAGGTCATCTCGTACACAATTTTGATCGTCGTTTTTTATAATGTTATAATTAAATAATTAAAATTAATATAAAATCCGTAGATTTCCGTTTTTTTTTTCAAATTCGACAGATTCTCAACCTTGTCATATGTTTTTCAATTTAGTACACATTGAAATTAAGATATCTTTCTGAATTGCTTGTTAAATTTGGGTTGATGGACTTTCCGGGTGTTAGTAGAAGAAAAGAGACCAAGGTCTATGAAGCACCGTTTAAGATTTCGATAGTTTTTTCCAGAAGTTGATATCTTCTACTACTTTTACCACGCAGATTACTCCCACCCATTGGAATATTTCGTCATTCTAATGACCTTTTCAGGTATATATAGCGGTCCACATAATCCAGATTCAGCGGTTATTTATCACGAAATCTGACAAGACATGCAGATCCTTCTTGGAACTCTACTTTTTGCTTTCGTGGCTTGCATCCAGTTTTCTGGTAAGTTTGACCGCGATAATACAAACTTGGAGGGGAAAGAAGTGGATAGTGTAAAAGGAGGGGAATAATAGTGAATAAGGCGAATGGTGGAGGATAGTGCGGAAGAAAGAGAAAGGAATGGGATGGTGGAAAAATTGGCAAGAAGATGTTGGAGAAGGGAGTAAAAAAGTTTGATGGTTTTGGTTATAAAGATGGTGAATAACAAAAAAAATCATGTGGAGAAGGATGGGGAGAGAAGAAGGAAAAAAGGGATTGAGGGAAAGAAGTAAAAGGATGGAAGGAGATGGAAGAGTGCAAAGGGAAGTAAAAAGGTGAAAGGGGTATAATGAAAAATCAGGGGATGTGTAGAGAATGATGGCAAAAGTATGGAAATGGAGGGACCGGTGGGAAAGTTTTGTAAATTTGTAAGCGATTTTAGAAATTGGAGTTATATTAGCAGATATCTCCCACGAAAAAAGCATTATTATTTTTAATGAACGAAATTTCAGACTAATGAAGAATAATTATTTCACCAATCGCTTTTGTTACTGAATCTGTATTTACAGTCGTTTTTATTAAATTTTTATAGAGATAGATTAATATTAACAATTCAAGACTTAGTTTTTTCAGGAATACATTGCATACAACTTTATTCTCTTGAGTTTTAGATGTAAATAAAGATGTCAAATATTTTATTTTAAATCTGATTTTTTGTAGAGCTACCTCAGGTAATTTAGATTTAATAAATTTCTAAACTTTTATTTTTATAAATTACAGTTTTTTAGTCCTATTTCTTAATTCTGAAGAAATTCAAAGATTTGGTGGTGGTTGGTGGCAAAGGATGGAAAGGAGGGAAAGGCGTAAATGGTTGATAGGTGAAGAAAGGGAGGGGTGGAGAACGTCGGTAGAAAAGGAAGGAAAATGAGGGGAACGTGGAGTTTAGAGGAGCTTAGGAATGTTAAAGTGATGGGGTATAGTGAAAAGGGATCGTGTTGACGGGAAAGGAGGAAGGGTTGGAGAAGAATGGTGTTAAAGGAAGGGAAAGGAACGGGAAGTACGTGGTGCTAAGAAAGACGGGAAGCATTGACAAGCTAATGAGGTCAAGCAGTTTGTGATGAAAGGAGAGGAAATAATGGAAATGGAGTGGAGGAAAGGAAAAAAGCGGGGACAAGGGGAAATGAGTGAAATTATTATAAGAAAGGACCATTTTGTTCAAAGTTTATGCACTTTATTAGGGCTTTATCTTTTTGGAAAAAATACAACTATTTTGTCATTTTTTTTTTTAATTCAATTGTCCTCTAAGAAATTCATATTTTTTGTGATGAAAAATCAAATATTCGTTTGAAAATGCAACCACTTTATTAAAAATTGAACTATTTTGTCGAACAATGAACTGTTTTGTTGAAAACTTGTCTTTGTTAATTAAAAATGAACATTTTTGACAAAAATTTCAATTTTTAAATTAAAAATTTTAATATTTTCCTAAAAATCTACTTTTTGATTGAAAAATCAAGCATTTAGATAAAAATTGAACTATTTGGTTGAAAACTAAATTTTTGTTGTGAATTAATTTTTTGTTTAAACTTCTATTTTTGGGTTTAAAATTCAACTTTATTGTAGAAATGTTTTTGCTTAAGGACCTAACAATTTGATAGATTTTTTTCTCCTTTACTGAAAAATCGTTTTGGTTATCAATTGAATTTTTCTTTTAAAAAATCGTCTTTGAAAAAAAATTATTTTCTTGGTTAAAAATGAAATTGTTGTTGCTGAAAATGCAACTATTTTGTTAAAGATTCATCTCTTTTGGTCCCAAATTTGAGCGTTTTGTTAAACTGTAATTTTTTTTTGGTACAAAAAATTATTATCTTTGAATTGGAAATTCAGTTTTTTGTGTCGAAAAGTCATATATCGCTGAAAATAAATCTTTTTGTTAAAAATTCAATCATATTATGAAAAATTCATCTTTGTTACTAAAAAAAAAACAGCTATATCGTTGAACATCAAACTATTTGGTTAAAGCTTGAACTATTTGGCTGAATATTAACTTTTTTTTAATTCATGTTTTCTGGTTTGAAATTCAATCTTTCAGTGAAAAATTATATTCAACACTTTTTTTAAAAATTCGTCTTTTTGGGTCAAAAATTCATATTTTGGTGGATATTTCATCCTTTTATTTGAAAATTATTCTATTTAGTTCGAAATTAAATTTTTTTAATTTTGCTATTTTTTCAAAAAATTATCTTCTTATTCAAAAATTTACTTTTCTGGGTAAAAACGTACGTTTTTGTTAAAAATGTATCAATATTGTGAAAAATTCTTCTTTTAGCTTCCAAAATTAAACTGTTTGGTTCAAAATGCAACTATTTTATTAGAAATTTATCCTTTTGTCGAGAATACAACAGTTTTGTTGAAAATCCGTCTTTTTGCTTGGAAAATTCATATTTTTTTATCAAAAATTACTCTTTTTTTAGTAGAAAGTTCAATTTAAATGAAAATTCGATTTTTTATGTTTCCTCCTGCACTGACTCCCTACAAAGTTACAAATTTTTTTTGTATGCGCGTGTCCCTGCATTGACTATTTTGGTTATTTTATATTTAAAAAAATTTATAATTCCTTCAATTTTTTATTTAAATTACAATTCCGTAACTTTTTAAGAATGTATTGTCTTTATTTTAAAATTAGAATACTTGGGTAAAACTTAATCCAGTTTGTTAAACATTCATTTTATGAGTTAGGAATGAACTAATTTCTTTTAAAAAATTTTTGTTTCTTTTTTGTTTGAAAACTAATCCTTCTAAACTACAAATTTAATTATTATATTTAGCGGTAAAAATTAACAGGTTGAAGGTCCAACTATGTGTTCGGTTCAAAATTCGATTGTTTTGTTGAAGATTCGTCCTTTTTGGCTTGAAAGTTTTTTCAACTATTTGGTTGAGAATTCTTCTTTATAGGTCGAAAATTTAACTGCTTTTTAAAGATTCATCTCATTAATATGTAAATTTGACGATTTTTTTAAAAAACGAAACTGCTCATTGTTCGATTTTATTATTTTTTGTTAGAAAGTTCGTCTTTAAATTATAAAAATTCAACTATTTGGTGGATAATTGGACAATTTTGCTTGAAATTTAAATAATTATAGTTAAATTTTCAACCGAAAAAGATAATTTTTTCTAACCAAAAATTGTCCTTGTTTATATTTCAACAAAAAAAAAACTTTATACAAAAAAAGAATTTTAAAACCAAAAGAACGAATTTTCGGCGAATAAAGATTTTTACTTAAGAAAAAAATAAAAGTTGATCTAAATTGTGCAAACTTCAACCCAAAAGATGAATTTTTTCTACGAAAATTGAAATTTCGAACCAAAATATGACTTAAAAAAGAAATAATTTTCTACGAATCTTTTACATTTTTAACCAAAAAAAATGAAATTTAATATGGAGAAAATTATTTTTTTTTTACTAAGAAGCGAATTTTCCACTGAAAAGAATCAATCTTAAAAAAAGGGACATGTTACAATTTTTTCAAACATTAATTTTAAACCATCACAAAAGGCTTTACGACTTAACAATGTATTTTAACTCTTATCAAAGTAGTTGAATTATCAAATACAAATATTATTCAACAAAAAAGTTAAGTTTTTAACTAAAAATATACATAGTTTTGATGTACTATTTTTTTCTACTTGGTATATAATCAATTTTTAAAAATATTAACTTAAAATTGTGAAAAAATTCTCTCGAGCTCTCCAGATAGGCATTGGACCAGCGGAGCTAGATAGCATTTCTTCCCAATTTTAAATCAATATTTATAAAAATATTGATTGTAGATCATGCAGACAAAAAATTAACATTAAAATCATTAATACATTTCCCTGGTAAAGAAATCTAACATTAAAAATAAATAAAAATATAAATTTTCTACTAAAAATCCGTCCTCATCGCAGGCACATTCTTGTTGAAAAAGACTGGGGCGGGGGGGGGGGGGG
>NC_046657.1:62926262-62951110 GCF_010883055.1 Belonocnema kinseyi
GAAATTTCACACAAACATAATAATTTTGGGTAAACCACACACGCTGTAAAAAATTAACAGGCAAAAGCTGTCCAAATTTCTTAAAGAATCTTTATAGTCTAGAAAGAATGATTCACCCTTTCGCACGCCACGGCGAGCGTCTATTTGTCTTCTTATGCAAAAGAATAAATCAAAAACCTATCTTTTCTATGTTATACATATTTAATGAATTTTAGAAAATATTAGTATAAAACAATAGAAGACACCAATGGATGAGTGCTTTATCTGAAACTCCCAGTGGGCACAAAATTTGGCGACGTCTTTGCGACATCGTTACGACATTGTTACGACATATTTACGACATCCTATATCCATCTCGTTTCTGTGTCTTTGCGATAACCTAAAGACATCATCAGATCATACGACTTATTTACGATATCGTAAAGACACCATAACGACATGGACATAGGATGCCGTAAAGTTGTCGTAAAGATGTCGTAACGATGTCGTAAAGACGTCGCCAAACTTTGTGCCCACTGGGCTGTATCTAATCTTTTATAATAGGATTTCAACGAATTTTATATTTTTTTGTACAAAATGAAATTTAACTATTTTATTCCAAATGAGCTTTTTTTAAATTACAAATTAATTTACACCTAATATTGATGAATAGAATTTATCACAATTTTGTAACTCACATTGTTGATAACCATATTCTTTAAAGAATGAACTTCTCATTTTTGCAACACAATTTTTATAAATGGATTTACGAAAATTTTTGAACACGCATTATAATAATTAATGACCTTATAGGTAGAAAAACACATGTAATAAGCTTGTTGCCACTTGGTAAAATCTTCCCTGACAATCTTGGTTAAGTCTCTCCAATATTAGTTCATTCGTTTAATTTCATACAATTTTTAATAATAACCATTTCTTTTTTCCGATTTATACAAAATCATTACGCTACTTTCGATTATTGAACGCAAATTTCTCCCAATTATCGAATATCGGGCTTAGTTAAGTCTTCCACTTTATCCTGGACTTTTCACATTACATTTATGAAAAAGATAAATATTTTCTTTAAAATTAAACAAATAATTATTATATTTCAAATTTCATTGGAATAACGGAATTTTATATTAAAATAACACTTTCAACAAATAAATGCCTAAAAACTTATCCTGTGGGGTGAGGGGATTGTAAAAAATATGGTTTTTAGTAGTAAATGGACAAATTTTTTTATTTCCTAACTGAAAATTCTTTATTTGTTTAAAATTCGTCGTTCTAATTGAAAAGTTCATAATTTTGGTTAAAAATTCATCTCTTTGGTTAAAAAATTTACTATTTTTTTGAAAATTCTTTTTTTCGGGGACAAATTAATTTCTGATGTGAAAAAGTAACTCTGCTACTTTTGGTTTGAATTCGAATCTTTTATAGAAAATTGATCTTTATGATTGAAAATTTGTTTTCTTATTTTTACAATGCATCTCTCGGCAGCATCTGCATTCGCTGAAATATTAAATATTACATTGTCTATCGAAAATCCATATTTCCTGGTTAAACATTCAACTGCTTTGTTGAAAATTTACATACTGGTTCGAAAATTCAACTCTGATTAAAAATTTGAATATTTTGTTTAAAATATTTTCTCTTTGATTTATGATGTCCACCACTATGTTTTCATTCAGAATTCTTTTTTTTTAATGCAACCCTTTTTGGTTAAATATTAATCTTTTTTTTTTGAAAATATGGCCATTCAGTTTAAAATAGATGTTTGTAGGTTGAAATTTTAACTTTTCAGTTAAAAGTTAAACTATTCGGTTGTAAATGAAAATCTTCCATTGAAAAGACAAATTTTTAACAAAACAAAGTGTTTAGCCAGAGATAAATTTTTAACTAAAATAATGAATCTTCAACCAAAAAAATTTATTTGGTAAACGGTCGTTCAACCTTAAAACAATTAGATAAAGGTGCAACAAAAAAGATTAATTTTCAACCAAAGAAAGAAAGAATTTTCCACGAATGTATTAAGTTTTCAACTAAAATGCTGAATCTTCAACCGAAAAAATATCCATTTTTTTCAATTAGTTCAACCTTTAACCAAATAGTCGAATGCAAAACAAAAGACAAATTTTAAGCAAAATGGTCGAGTCCGCAACAAAGGAGCTATAACAAAAGATAATGTGATTTTGTTGCCTTCGTGGACTACTTTACTTGCACCGACGCAGTCTGGTAGTAAGAACACCAAGTCTCTGCCTTTGAGAGTCTGAAATTTCATCCAATATTGCTGGTGTTAATGCCTCGATGTGCCGAGGGTGGATGATTTTAGTTAATGATTTTACGTAGGTCAAAACTTGCTGTCGAGATGTGCTATTGGTGCACGCAGATGATTTTTGATGTTTATTTTGGGCAGAGAATGCCTTACTGTTGGTTCTACATATCTGAACACTCGTAAAGGATGACCTCAATTCCTTTCCAGGTGCTGTAGTCTCTTCTGGGATTTCCCTATCCACATCATCATTAGTAATATCCGGATGTGGTTCTAATGGATCCAGTGCATGATGTTCATTGTCCCTAGCACCTATGCCTTCAACATTAATCAAGTCTACGTTATCCACATCTGCCAAGGCTAGTTCAACAATAGGAAGCTGCTATTTAACTTCCATTTTGATAGCAGCTATTTCAACAGCCGGAAGCAGTTTGCTTATAGATATTGAGCGTTTTTGATCTGCCAGATTCTGCTCATTTGTTTCTGTGGCTAGCGCTGGGTATTTAAGTGAGAAGAGTCTATGATTCTCTCTCGCACACTTTGCCCACATTTCTTTGCCAAAAAATAAAGGCGCATAACATCTCTGTTCATAGGGTATGTCCATTTTCGTCAGTTATTTGGTTGCTGTACCTCTGCTTCTACCTCTGACTGTATAAGGCCATCTACCTCTGGAGGATGTGGTGGTGTTGGATCATCAATAGGTTGAGGAAGAACATCAATTGTTCCTACTTGATCGTTTGACGCGGCTTTCTCTAACTGACGTTCATTACCGTCGTTTTTCCACGCCAAATCAATCTGTTGAATAATTTCCATTGGGCGATCTTCTGCAACGTGCAGATTAGTCCCGATGTCCTTCACCTTAGCGATAAGATCTCTTAGTGCGACTTTTGTATATTAGAATACTTTGCAGCAAATTACGTTCTTGAATTGTATCCTTTTTTTTATTTTCGTTGCAAACTTCGCCCTTTCGTAATAGAGACGCATCAATTCATCTTCCATTGCAGTATCCCAATTGATGCTTTCTCACGGTATTTATGTCGAGGTAGTTGGCTGCAAATAGCTAACGCTAGCCAAAGCATCCTCAGCAGACACAGTTGATGTGCCACTGCTTGCCGTTTGTCGCAGATGTTCTTGCTGGTCAGCTGCTTGATTAGTGAGATTTGTCTGACCATCTGGCATCTCACCATCGCCGCCGTCCTGTATGCTGCGACAAACGTTTCAAAATCTTTAATATGCTCTCCATTTTTCATTTATAGGTTTTGGTATTCTACTTAGTCTCTTTCCTCTTTGTAATCAGCCTATCTGGCTAATAACAAACCGGAATGCCCATAATGTATGCAGCTAGGAATCGGAAATATCCGCAATGCTGGTGAATTTGACCTGGATATTTTTTATGTAACTGAGACTTGGCTCACATATGATTATGTCTGGGAATTTCCCGGCTATATCACCCACAGGTGTGAAATAAGGACTATGACGCTGCGTTGCCCCGGAGGCAGGAGGTTTTTAAGAGATAACTTGCCATTTAGTCCAAGAAGGGTGTACTGTAGGCGAGGCAGGTTGACAATGAAGTCAAGAAATTCCTACGCAATCAGGAGTATTGTTCCTTCCGCCAGTTTTGTGATTTTCTCCAACTTTCGAGTTGTCTTAATGGAAATTAAAGAACTGTGCGGTCGTTGGCCTCTTGTTGTAGCTCTAAGACCACCAAAGTGGTTACTGATCCCAACTCGGGTCTAATTTCGCTGACGTCCACCATGTGTAAATTGTTTGAGAGATTGATCCAGCGCAGATTGGAGTTTAGGGATGAGATGGAGGAATGGATTCCGAGATTCCAGTATGGGTTCAGAAGATGCAGATCTACCCTGGACTGTGTTTCAACGGTTACGACTGAGCTCCTCGGGGGTTTAGGAGAGGGCGAACTTACCCTGGCTCTAGCCGCAACCCCTCTGGCCGTAACCCCAATTGATCATTCTTGCGGCAACCCCTAGAAGGGAGGGGTTGCGGCAAGAATGAATAATTTTATATAATTTTTTATCACTAGAAGGAGACTAATCTTCTCTGAAAGGGGCGCTTCTCGGGAGTTTGGTGTTGGGGATCTACAAGGTGAAGTCCAATCACCCATCCTGTTCAACCTTTATTTGCGTAAGCTTGGTGATCATTTGCCTCTTAAGATGAGGGCTAGTCAATATGCGGATGACTTGCTTTTAACCTTAAGATGTAAGGATATTATGTTGGCTCTGGCTCTTCTTAAGGAAGCTATTGAAGCTTTAATCCCGTGGCTCGGCGTGTTGGTCCATTTTCCGAGAGGTAGGCGACCACCTGATTGTCTGTCGGTCAACACTGATGTACTTGGGGATTTTGTTAGAGATGCGCCTGACGTGGGTTCCTCACATCATGTATATTACTGAAAACGCTCTTAGAGCCAATAGCGTTCTACGCGTTATTGCTAGAGTTTCTTCGGGCGCGGATCGTGCAAACTTGGGTATTTTGTATAGGGATTTGGTTAGGGCTAGTCTTTCTTAGGGTGCCCCTCTCTTTGCCTGTTAGTGTGTGTCGGCTCTGAGTACTCTTGGCCGGGTTCAGTACCAATGTGGTGAGAAATGTTAAAAATTTAGACTTAGGGCTGACAGGTCTGCCCTGATTTCTTCCTTTACCTCGATTCGCGGAGGGGCCGTTCATTTTTCGGAACGGTAAAAATTAAGAAAGATAAAATTTCAGAATGGGTTATAATACATAATGGTAAAACTTAGGAATAGCAAAAAGTAGGAAAGGGCAATAAGTCGGAAATCCAAAACTCTGAAAGGTATTTCTTCGGAAACCAAAGAAGCGGAATTGGTGAAAATTCAGAAGCGTTAAAATTAAGAGGGTGAAAAATTAGGAATATGT
This sequence comes from Belonocnema kinseyi, assembly GCF_010883055.1. Taxonomy (NCBI): domain Eukaryota; kingdom Metazoa; phylum Arthropoda; class Insecta; order Hymenoptera; family Cynipidae; genus Belonocnema; species Belonocnema kinseyi. The sequence continues at coordinate 62,931,400 of NC_046657.1, forward strand.
AAATATACGCAGAGGAAAAATTCGGAAATTAGAAAAATTCGGAATTATTAATAAATATACCTATTAGCAGGTGTATAATTGTTTATTTATGGTAGCAAACAAATGTTTATCGCATTGAATTCAAATATCATATCATAATAAATTTATGTTGTATGTTGAAAATTGTTTTTAAATGATATAATGATAGAAAATAATTATTTTTTCGTGAAAAATTTTAAATGATGGATATCATAAATTTATTATGATATGCTATTTAAATTTAATGTGATAAATATTTGTATGCTACCATAAACAAAAAAAAACTATTTACCTGCTAATAGCAACATTTATTTACTATTCCGAATTTGTCCTCTCCGTATTTTTACTTATTCCTAATTGTTCGCCCTCCTAATTTTAACGTTTCCGAATTTTTACCCATTCCGCTTCTTTGGTTTCCGAATAAATGCTATTCAGAATTTTGGATTTCTGATTTATTCCTTTTTCCGAATTTTCGGTATTCCTAAGTTTTACCATTATGTATTATAACCCATTCTGAAATTTTACCTTTCTTAAATTTTATCCGTTCCGAAAAATGAACGGGTCCCATTCGCGGAGTGTAGATGAGTTGCGGCAGGTCTCTCAGATCCGCATACTTTGATGATAGCTGGGAGGAGTCACTTCAAAGGTTCGAGATTGATTGCGTCTCGTGTGATACCAATGGGCTTCTTGGACCCCAGGAGCCAGGGCTGGCATGAAAGATTGGGGACTTATTCTTTCGGACGTTCTCTCGCGGGCTGGCAGTTAGTTTGTGTTGGATTCCGTCTCATGTTGGCATTGTTGGCGATGAGAGAGCTGATAAACAGGCTAAGGCTGCGTCCTCGTTGAATTTCAGAGTTATGTCTGGTTTGAATATTAGTGATGTATTGGGGCTTATAAAGGGTGACTTTGAATTTTGGAACAGTTGGCTTTGGCCTTATTGTGAGAACTCTAACAACCGTTGTATGTACTTTAAGCGGATAGGCTACAAATCTAGAAGGCCATGGTTTCTGGGCTTCCGTTTTCTGAGACGTTTTATTAACTTAATAACTAGGCTTAGATCCTCCCATTTATCTACGGGATCCCATTTCCGTAGGATGGGTTGGAATCTTCTTTAGACTGCGATTGCGGGGCAAAGCTAAGAGACTGGCCCATCTTCTCGTCGAGTCCCTTCACCTTTTTGAAGGCAGCCCTGATCTTTTTAGATTACTTGTTAGTAGGTTCCCGGTTACGCCCCCTGGAGAGGTTGACATTAATGTTATCTTGTTTGAACCGGATGAAGAAGTAATAAGCAAGTTGGGTGGGTTTTTTAGTAATGGTAATGCGATTTTGTAGTTTTTTTTTCTTCTCTGCTTTTGTACACATTAGGAAATGCAAGATTCTTTTGCTTGATACTTTTTCTCCCTTCGAATAAATATATTTCTTTTCCTGGTGTACATGCTTTCACCTCCCTGGTGCTCATATCGCCCTATCCCTGGTGCACATTTCTACCTATTCCTGGTTCATTTCTTCCACTCTCTGGTGCGTTACGTCACGATGCGCCTACTTCCCGTTTCTTTCTTCTCGTTTGCTAGTGTGAACGAGACAGGGGCTTGCTTTATGTTATGGCATGAATAAAAATGTGGCAAGTTGAGCCTGCTTAGTTACTCAATTTACCCGTTCTTGTCGGCCTTTTAGTTCTGGCCATTTGCTGTATAGCAAGAAGCCACAAATAAGAAGAAGAAAAAGAATTCTTGGCCGTTCGTGGTTCCAAACCCCACGTGCAGGGATACAATTCCTTATTATTCCTTCTTGGGTCTATTGCAAAAGTCGGGCAAGCGACCGAATCTCATATATCCGCTCAACTGACCGAGAGCAGCTAGGGAAAAAAAAACATTTCGCGTGCTGCTACGTGAGGTGGCCGGCAAGAAGCACTGATGCAGGCCACAAAAGAAAAAGCATATACATAGATATAGCTAATCACGAGCTGGTAGCCGACAACGCATTTGATTAATTAGGATTAATTATTAAACATACTTTTGGCTGGGGATTAGAATTCTGAGCCAGTTGTATTACTTTGAGAACGGTAACGAGAATGAGAATATTGCCGTGAATATAGCGGAGAAATAAAGTCTCTACAAAATTATGAGGATTTACGAATTTATCTTAATTGAAAGAAAGTTCCATTTTTTGTTTACAAAACAGTTCTTAAGTTAAAAAAATATTCAGTGAACTGATAAATTGATTTATTACTATAGGCATTTGGCTGTGTCGCATGCCCTTAATCGAAAAAAGATTTCAGTTGACTTATCAGTTATCAAATATTATTTTAAACAAAAGGTTATTGGTCTACGAAAAAAGCTGAATTTTTAACAAAGCAGTTGAATTTTCTACTAAAATGGATATCCTTTCAAAAAAAATAGTTGAATTTTTAACCACACAATATAATTTATAACTAAAAAGATAATCTTCAGGATAAAGTTTTTTACGAATTTGCAAAAATTACGTATATGAGTGAAGAGTGATTTTCATATTTTTGAGGTTTTTCGTAGAATACACTGGAAAAGATTCACGTTTATCATTATTTAATTTTCTTATTTTGAAATCCAGAATCTTAATTTTATTTCCACAGAGTTAAATGCTATGCGACCTAAAGCAAAACCACGCAGACTACGGGATCGACAATTCTATTACGAGTTGTCTGGCACAATAGTTCATGTGTGGCATGATGCAAATAGGAAACCGATCTGGGTTGAGCCTCAAGAAGGAAATGTAGATGTAACTCCATTCGATCGCCTACATAATGATGTTCATGTCTTCTTGGATTATCAAGAGCGCACATATTTTTATGTGACCGCATTAACTTCGAATCGTGTGCCTGAGCATCTGCGGGGTTCACCATGGTGGTTGCGGGGGATGCCGGTGACAATTGCAAGTATTACCAATGCACCAGCATATAACAAACAAGAATGTAAGTTTAAACGCAGCTGAAAAAAGTGTATAATTTTGGCTAAATCTGGGTAGGCCGTATTCAGCCTTTTTTTGGGGCCGGTTGTATAAACAACAACAAAATAAATGGCAGCTTCCGTTGGCAGAAATGTATTGAAGTTGTAGTTTATGAGGTATGAAATGATTAATCTGGACCAATCTAGCCAAAAATTTTAAGTACTCGCTGCTGACTGGTGAAAATGTCCGTAAAGATAGCGCTACATTAAAAGAAGGATTTTTTTCACATGAAATCGTTTGGAATTGTTTGGAAATCAAATTTGATCGTTTGGGCGTGAAAATCCAAATAGTTGCTGATTTGGTAAAAAATCTCCTGCACCACCAAATTGAAATTTAAAATATTTTTTCTTTTTCAACCGTTTAGATTGTTTTGTTAATCCATCATTAAACATGAAGTGTCATAAATAATAGGTAAATTAATAATACCAATAACATGGGATGAAACTTTCTTTTCTTAATATCTTGACAAAAAATGAATTCTCATCATAATTACTTTTGGACATTGTTTCTTTTTTTTTCGAAATCCATTCAATTAAATAATATAATAATAAATAAAATTAAGGGGCAAGGACCCTACTGTAACTATACGTTACATTATCTTCCCCAGTGCGGAATGGGGTATATGCCCTTAGATATCTACATCTGGATCTATCATAAGTTCATGCTCATCTAAGCCTAAGATTATGCAGTCGTGATATTAAGAATCTAGATATATTTCTAATTAGTCTCGAATCCCCTCCCTCTCATCAATGCTTTTGACTCCACTTTCATTTTTTTCTCTTTTTTCCTATCTGGATTTATAATCCTTAGTACCTCAAAAAACTTAAAATAAATCTTTTCCTAACTTGTCTGTTTGTATTTTTTTTATTTCCATTCGGTGTTGTGTGCCCTGTCTTGCTGATCTGATCGCTGTACATACGGTACTCATTATGGAATAGATATAGCGTTTTCGTTATTTTGCTCCTACAGAATCTACATTTTTTAAACCCATTGGTCCTTATCTCCTAATTTATTTATTTTAAGTATTTGGTTTTTTACCTTTTGTCTTACTTTTCCCTCTTAATATTTACTTATGCGAAAGTGCTATTCTTTTATTTTATTTATTTCATAAGACAATACAACATTCGTTGAATGATTTTTTCATTTCTTATTTTATACTTCTTTTTTGTTTCGCTGAAACAATTTAGTTTCTCACTCATCTTCCCTTCTATCTAATCGCCCAAATTTTGTTTTTGGAATGCCTCCTTTTGCCTTCTTCTAGCGCTGCTAAACTCCTGATGATCTGAAACAAGTAAATTAAACTAGCATTCTCAATTGCATTCAGGACCATATCAAGAAATCAATTTTTTCTTAACCTAACTACAATGATTTATTTCAGTTAAAAAACAAAAAAATAATATTATTTTTATTGATGTTTTTTAAACTCCGAACATTTTTTTCTCGTTCATTGTTTCTTTTTTTTCTCAAAAAGCTTAACCTCCTTCTTTATAAGATCCTTTATATCTCTCCATTCTTTTTCTATCTACTGTTCTTTATCATCTGTTATATCCCATGTCAAGATTTTCATCTTTCTCTGCAGTTTCTTTCTTTCAAATTCCTTTATTATATTCCTTTTTTATTCTTTCGACTTCTTCAATCTGCTTTTTGTTCAACTCTTCCTTTTCCTTCAGCAGTTTGTTTTCGTATTTTTCAATTTTTATTTCTACTTGTGTATTTTCTTCCTTCTGTTTTCGAATTATCTCCTCATGCTCTACTAGCCAATCCTTTTTCCCAGTTTCCTCCTTAGATCTCATTTTCTCTTCCTCTAATTTCTTTACTTCCTCCTGCTCTTTTCGCTTAATCTTTGATTTTTCTGATTCCATTATCTTAAGTTTCTTTTTTGTCTTTACTTTCTCTTCCTCTTTCTTTTTACTATCATTTTCTTTAATAATGTCCAGCATTTTTTCCATTCTCGCTTCTTCATCTTTCTTCTTTCTTGCGTCCTCTTCTTTTGCAGCTTTTCACCTTCTTCAAACAATTTTATTACTTTTTCTAAATTCTCTTCTTCTAGGATTAGGATTTCTTCTTCTAGGATAGATTTTATTCTTTCCTTCTCCCTTTGTCGCTCTTCTTGGGTTTCCAAACTTATTGTAATTTTCTGAAATAAGAGAAAAATTCTCTCTTAATTTGTCTTTAAGTAAACTTTCTTGTTCTTTAGAATAAGAAATTTTGTTCTTTGTAGGCAGTCTATGTTCTCAAATTAATTTTTTTCCCTCTTATTACATGTAACGTTAGTATTACTGTTTAATTATTTTTAGATCACGTTCTTCGAATTCCCTATCGATTTTATCAAAGTTTGCAATGGTTCTAATTTTCCACCAAAATTTAGAAAGGCAGGTGTGAAATTTCTTGAAGAATTTTTGCTTTACAGCGTTCTCAGATGTCTGATACTAAACTTCTGGGCGAGTTCCCTAATTGGCGTATCAAGGGAATCGGTTCCATTGTCTGCTAAAAAATCTAGGAGTTCCACACTTCGAGATTATTTGAACAAATGCCAAGATATATTTGTTTCTGGATTTTGAATTAAAGAGTGGCTCCATGATATCAGTGACCATCACTGTCCATGTTCCCTTAATATTTATCTCTGAAGGCTTGGCTTTGTTTTCAAACATATTTTGCCTTTTTGAATATATTTTCACAGATTTGAGTACATTCCTGGCCAATAGTAATTTTCCGAAATGCTAGCGTATGTTTTTTCGATAACCTGATGACTAGACTGTGTACTGCGATTTCCATCGAATACAACTTGATTTCTCAACCTTTTCGGAATGACTAATTTCCAAGGATTGGATTCAGGTATTAATGACGATTTCACAGGATCGAGCCTATACGAATATAATCGGCCATCTCTTATTCGCTATTTTCCGTGTTTTTCCGATTTCTTTCAACTTTCCTAAAATTGACCATTCGTTTCGTCAACGAACGTTTCGTTTTCGTTTTCTATGCTACTCGCCAAAATGGACGTGTTACCTTTTCCATATATGATCTCATAGTCTTTATCGAGTAATTCAAGGGCCTATCTAGCCAAGCGACCTGTCGGATTTTTTCCGAATATGGCCCACATTTTCTTCTCGCCCAAACTACAGCTAAGCATTATTTATCGGACACTAAATATTTTCTTTCGGCTCCATTTAAGCATATACGGGCATAAGCTATAACGCATTGATTCCTATTAATTATTTGTGTTAGTACAGCTCCTAAGCCCATATCACTTGCGTCGGTTTCTAACTGGAAGGTTTGACCAAAATCAGGGCAATGCAGGATAGGTGCTCTCGTCAACAATCCCTTTATCGTCAGCAAAGCTTTTTCCTGTTCGTATGTCCATTCCCAGTGAGCACCGGGACGTCCTAAAGACGTCTTTAGGACGCACCTCTATGTCATATGATTTAACGTCTTTAAGACATCCTTTGGATCTTTTCATGTCTTTAAAAGATCCTCAGGACGTCCTTAAGAAGTCCGCCGAAAGACGCATATAGGACAAGTTTAGGACTTGTGTGCCCAAAGGGTTCTCAGTGTTTACCTTTTTTCAATAACCGATTTAAGGACTCTATAATTTCTGAAAATATAGAATAAATCGTCTATACTAAGTGGCCCTTCCTATCAAACGATGGAATTGCTTAATTGTGTTTGATTGAGGGAAATATACAATTGTTTTTATTTAATTTCAGAACAACCAAATTCACACTTATCTGGACTGATTATTAAACTTGCCATTTTTATTTGATCCAAGACTTAGTTCAAATAATCCAAGTGTTCCCTAAAAATTTTCGAAACTATGACTATATCTTTCGAATATCAAAAAACGTTTGGTCTTAAATCCTGGGTAATTATTTTGTCCATAATTCGTTGACATGTTGCTGTTGTGTTACATAAGACAAAAGGTATCCAAATAAATCGGAACATATCTTTTCCTAGAACTAAAATGCTGTAATTTCTCGCGAGTTTATCTAAAACGGTATTTGATTATAATCTGAATGTAGATCTATCTTTTAAATGTATTTTGCTAATCCTAAGGTGTTTGAAATTTCTGCTCTTATTGGTATTTGGTACAATATCTTTGTATGAGAGCATCATGTCCTTGGACATGAATTTTGTATTCTAAAAGGAATTACGGTGAGAATTCATTTTTTTCCAATATTAAGAAAAAAAAGTTTCATCCCATGTAATTGGTAGTATTAATTGGCCCTTGACATGCAGACATCTTGCTAGGTGACGTCACGACTCGCGACTTACGACAACGTTACAACAGACGGCATGACTTGACGGCTGTTACGGTGGTTATACGTCAGGTGTGAGGTAAGGAAGGTGTGTTTAATAGAAGTTACATTTACCCTATGATTTATTATTATTCATGTTAAGTTAGGGATTTCCTAAATAATCCAAACATACTGAAAAAACTAAAGATGAAGTTCACATCCATTCCAGATGAAAGATTCGCTGCAATAAAAATTAACCTTGCCAGATAAACTTCATATAAATCGAAGATAATTTTCGACTTTTAATCTTCCCTGGATAATCTTTTACCTTATAATCGCTCCATTTTTATTCGAGATGTTGCGAGAATTACCACAACTGCGCTATCTATCTTCGTTTAACTTCATCAAATTTGAGATGAATGGGGATTCCCATCTGTTAGTTGCTTTTTACGCTTTTCAAAACAAGTTCCATTTCCTCTAAAATAGTGCAATGTATTTCGGAGGAGATATATCAGTAAGAACAAATGTTTTTTTGTGTGTTTTCTGTTGCTGATTCTACATGTTTTACCGAAATTTTCTCACTTCAGCGTGACGCAGTAGACGAGATCCGAATTATTCTCTTAAATCCCCCGTGCAGAAATTGCCAAATGTTTGCCTTTTTTCTGATTTGGGCCATATCGGGCACACAATTTTGTGGTTTTTAAATTTGGCCCCCTCTAGACCCCGGCTTAACAGCCAAGCTTGTCAGTAGATGGTGCTCCATTAATTCCGGGGACTAAAGTGTGTTGACTCCAAATCGCCCAAGTTCAATTTAAAGTGTCAAGCGTCAAAAATATTTCAATTATCATTTGTAAAAGTGACCAAATCAGAGGGAAAAAATTGCCAAAAGTGAGCACAAGACGAGTGCGTGAGTATAGTATACTTCAAAATATTCCTGAGTTACGTGTTGAAGACTACAATAAGTAAATTTATTAAAAGTGTTAAGATGAATCCTAACCTCGAAATGAGGTTATGCATGTATAAGAAAAGTAGCGAAAGTAATATTTCATTTGTTGAATGTGAAAACGAATTATATCAACAATGACGTTATAAACATATTTATTTTCATGTATTTTTAGGTTATTTGATACAATAGGAATGTAAATACAACCTTCTTATTTATATTCGCTTTTGTAAAAATAACTTAAAGAGCCAGTGCGATATTATAATCCACTTATTTTAAAATAACTTTCCACAATTAAGATCAATATAGAAATTGAAAGTAACTTCAATTTGTAAATTAAAACCAAGAATATATTGCAAAATACTTAAATGGTTTATCATACACAAATGATAGCTGTTATATTGCGTCTTTTGACTTTTTCCGTTCGCTCGAAAAAAAGTGTCTGATACACTCCAATTTTTTCATATCGCGATCTGTTAGATAACCTGATATTTATATTCTCAAAATTCAGTTAAGGAGGTGATATATTCGATTTTAATATTATTTTATTTAAGAATCCCTTTTAATTAAGAATAATAAAAATAAATTAATATAGGCCCGATAGGGGCCAGGCATTGTTATCTCTGGGCGCAGCACTTTGGCCCCGATCGGGCATCGTGTTTCATTTTGAGACTGGCCCCATCTAGATAGCCTGATTTGGGCCAAATTCTGTCCGAACTGGCCCCGATCAGATCCAAATTGGATTTTGTCGTTAAAACGATCAAATTTCGTTTTCAAACTGTTTTCAAACGATTCCAAACAAAGAAGTATATTTTTTTTTAATATGCTTCTATCAACATGGACGTGGAGTTGAGAGAAGCAACAGTCACTAAAATGACGTTGGCAATCCTCTAATTTTTTTTTGTTCAAAATAACATACTATGACGTCCTATTTTATAATGAGGCATTTAATTTTTTTATAAATATACACATATGACGCAAGAAATAGCCATTTTTTTACTTGACTTTCCTAGTACTCATCGATAAATCGAAAATTATTTTTTTAAAGAATGTTCTTGACTATTTTCCATATGGCAAGAAATTTGTATAATATGATGATGAAGAAATTTCTTTTTGAGGTTAGTATTGAAAAATTCATCATTTTTTTAGCAATTTCATGGTTTTCTGTAACAAATTTACTAAAAAAATCCATCAATCGTGCAATCTGTATGAGTATTAATGAAATTATTATTAGGTTCCTAATTAAAAAGATTGACACAGAAAAAAACAATTTTTTCATCGAAAGATATCCGAATATTGGATTTATTTATTACATTTTTTTTTTAAAATCACCAAATTTATGAATAAATTATAATTGTTCCTGAAACTGTCATAAAGTTTCCAACTGAAAGGACTGACATTGAAAAAACGATTGTTGCAATCTACATATACCTGAATAATGCATTAGTTTTAAAAATTTCAGAAAATTTATTTTTGAAAATTACCAGATTTGCTGAAATTTTTATAAAATTCGTAATTAAAAAAATTGACAGAGAAAAAAAAGATTTTTTCTCGAAAAAATCCTCATTAATGACTTTTCTTATTACATTTGTGACAACAAATAATTTGTTTATAAGACTTGTTTTTGGTATTTTATAATATTGTAACATATTTAATAAATGATACATTATGACACTTAGGCGATTTCAACCATTTTTCGGTTCTTGGCGAGCAACGGACACGTCAAAAAAAAGAAATTGTAATTTTTTTCGTCATATTTCTTTATTTATAAAAAAATTGAAAGCCTCATTATAAAATCCGGCTCGAAAACTCTCTTATCAATCTTATTCGTTTATTTGTTTGTTTTGTTTATACAGCCAGTTAAGTCTAGAAAATTAGTTCTGCGACATCCTGTATAATAAATCCAAGAATTAACTATTTGTCAGGGTGGCCAGTTTCACTCAAAAAACAAAAAAAAAAACCGTCATTTCCCTTTTTTCCCAGTTCGAAGAAAATACAAGAACGCTGAACCCAAAAGTTAAATTTTTAACTAAATTAGATTAATTTTCAACAACAACAAGAGATGAATTTTTAACAAAATATTTTAATTTTTTAAAATTTGAATTTCAACTTAAAATAGCACCTTTTTTGACCAAAAAATGAATAGGTAAATTTTCAATTATTAGAGTTATTTTTCAACCTAAAAAAGGAATTTTCAAGAAAACAGTTTAATTTCTAACTAAAGAGATGAATTTCTGACAAAAATTTTGAGTCGTAAACCAAAAAATGCATTTTCAGGAAAGTGTTTCAACTTCAAAACCTATTTGTTAAATTTTGAACCAAAAAATGAATTTTCAGAATAAAGGATTAATTTTCTACGGAAAAGACGAACTTTCAACGAAAGTTCAAATTTCAAATAAAAAAGATAAATTTGAAAAAAAAAATATTTACTACCAAAACACAAATTTTCAATTAAACTTAATAATTTTCAACCATAAAGTTAGATTTCTAAGAAAGTAGTTGAACTTTAAAACCTAGTTGTTAAATTTTTAACCAAAATGATGAATATTAAAACAAAAAAAAATAATTCTCTAACGAAAAAAAAAGAGTTTTAAATAAAATTTAAGAATTGTGAACCAAAAAGTTGAATTTTCCCCTGAAAAATAAGAATTATAATCAAAAATATTAATTAACCAGAAGAATTCTCAACCAAAAAGTTGAATTTTTTAACTAAAAAATATGATACAAAAAAAGGAATTTTCAATCAAATTCAAGAATTGTCAACCATAAACTTGAATTTTTAATAAAGTAGTGCAACTTTAAAACCAATTTGTTAAATTTTCAACCAAAATAATTAATATTAAAATTAAAAGATAAATTCTCGAACGAAAAAAGGCAGTTTTAACAAAGTTCACGAATTTTGAACCAAAAAGTTCAATTTTCAACTAAAAATAAGAATTTTAAACGAAAAGATTAATCTACTACAAAAGACGATGAATTTTCAATAAAATTGAAGAGTTCGAAACCGAAACGTTGAATTTTTAACAAAAAATGATGAGTTTTTAAACAAAAACTCTAATTTTTTACCGAAATAATTCATCATCTGGAATCGTACAAAAATGTTTATGCACCGTTAGAAGGAAACTTTTTTAAAATTCAGATACATGTAACTTTGACTTGGATCTAACACCCCGACCTGTTACCAGCGTTATTATATGCACTGCTCTGAATTAAAGAATCAATCTATGAATTAAAAAATGTTCAAAATTAAATCATTATAAGAAATTTTAGAATTAAAAAATGAAAAATTAAATCATTACATTTTTTATAAACAGTTTCTAGAGTAAAAGTCAAATTAGTTTGGTTCTTCACAGTTTAAAAATACTAAAAAAAAATTTAAGAACCTCTAAGCATCTTTTAAAATGATTTGATTTTTTAAAGCCTTTTACAAAATCGAGCCATATAGAAAAAGGCCTCAAAATTTTACACATTCATTTTTTATAATACTACGAATCTTTCTAAATCTTTTTAAATTTTCTCTTAATGTTTATTAGAAAAAAAAAGAATTATTTCCAATTTTCCTAGGAATCTCAAGGAAATATTTTGCATTTCCCGAGGCCTTTCACAATTTTTAAAAGGCTTCTAAATTTGTTGTTTGGAGTCTGTAGAAATCTATCTTTTGTTTTAAATTACTCGAATTTTTCCTAAGAATAAGAAGTGTTCAATTATTATTTATACACTAAAATTCAACATTTTGACTTGCAAATTAAAAATTCTTAAATAGAACAATTAAAATTGTAAGTTAACAGCTTAGTTTTTTCATTTAAATTTGTGTATTTTATGTATAATTACTGATTTTAAATGAACAGTTAGATATTTCTAAATATTTCGTAATTGCTGTTTTTCTGAGTTAATGAATGTTAAATTTCATCCTTTCAAGAAGGAATATTTTAGACTAAAACAATATTTGAAATTTAATAGAGCCTTTAATTATAAATATATTATTTTGAAATTATTTTCAAATTAAAAATAGTTTGTAATGTTTTAATAAGGCGTTAACATTTATTTAACTAATAAGACTTTCTAATTGAAAAAATTCAATTTTTAAGAGTAACATCTAGAAATGATAGCATTGTGAACTGATTTTGAATAGTCTTGTAAAATCAATCAGTATGAGTGAAAGATTTTCGGATCACGCATTGTAAACTGAATGATATCATAATTGCAAAATATGACAATTTAACTTGTTATTTATAAAGCGGTTGAAATCAAAGTTGCACATACATTTTTTTCTGAAAATTTCTAGAATTGCTGATAAAAAAATAAATTCACTGTTATTTCCCGGTATCCTTAAATTCTTGGTTATTTCCGGATTTCCCGGTCCAACGCACAGTGGACTGGAATAGGAATTTACTGTTCATAATGGCCAACAGGTCGTATTTCTTAACCGATTTACAAGTTTCATTTTAGAAATGCTCAGCAATTAATTTTTAAGCGAATCCTGGTTTGCTTTTTTTTAATTTTTTTCAAAGAGCAACAATATATAAACAAATAGAGTGACAATATTGACCATTTTAGCTTTGTGAATTTTTATCTCAAGAAAAAATACAGACAGAAACTCACTATCAGCCGGAATTATTGAACATGCATTCATAGAACATAATTAATTTTCATAATATTTAACTTATTTATTATAAACAATTTTTATAAACAAATTCTTATTAGTGTTTTTTATCGTAGAAAAAATCGTTCATTTCACCCTAGTTGCTAATATTTTTTATAAGAGTCATAATGTGTAACAAAAAAATTAGCATGAGTTAACAACTATGGTTTTTACAAACATTTCTATAAACAAATTCTTTATAAACGAGTTTTTCTAACATGCACGTTAGTACCTTGCACGTCAGTACTCTCATTGGCAATAAGAAAATCACAAAGGACCTTCTTACCTACCTTGAGAGTATCCATTTTTTATTAAAAATAATAAAACAAACAACTGAAATGTATAAACCTGTTTCATAAAACAAATAAAAGATAGGTGACTTCTAAAAACGCAAGTACAGCGTTATTGCTATAAACAGTTTGCTACATAAATTGTTATTAAAAATTACGCAAAATATTATTTAATGTCCCATATACAATTTTGGAGTCACTGTTAGTTTATTGTCGGATAATTTCAGTGGAAAACCGTCCTTTTTGCATGTAAAAAAAAAATAAATCATAGTTTTGTTCAAAAAATTGTTTATAACAATCTATATTGTTTATGTTTGATAAAGCTTAAAGTATATAAATGGCTTTAAAGACAATTTTGAATCACTTTTGTTCAGAAAAATCAATTCAGCTATGAGAAAAACTCGTTTATAAAGAATTTGTTTATAGAAATTGTTTATAATAATTCAGTTAAATATTATTAAAATTAATTATGTTCTATGAATGCATGTGCAATAATTCCGGCTGATAGTTAGTTTCTATCCGTATTTTTTCTTGAGATAAAAATTCACAAATCTAAAATGGTCAATTTTGTCACTATATTTGTTTATATATTGTTGCTCTGTGCAAAGATTTAAAAAAAGCAAGCCACAATTCTCTTAAAAATTAATTGCTGCGCATTTCTAAAAAAAAATTTTATTCGGTTAAGAAATACGACCTGTAAGCGATTATGAACAGTAAATTCCTATTCCAGACCACTGTGCCGCGGTCACCTCCCATGCAATTTTATAAAAGCTTTTTTAATATTTTACGATTTATTCTAAAAGCTTCAAAATCCTTGAACAAAAACTTCTTTTGATATATATTTATTCAAATGAAAACAATCAAATTTGCAAAAAGGATATCCAAATTTCAACAAAAGAGTTGATCCTATAAATTTTGTTTGATGCCCGCCCTGAATTCAAAGTTTTTCCTAATTTATAAGTGGGAAAAATTGTACGTTTATTTTGTTAACTTTTTTGTGTATTAGCACTCCCTTACGACGAAGGGCTATAAATATGCGCATTGAAACTGAAACGGCACACTTTGGCCCAGTATTATTTTCCAACTATTAGCTGCCCTGATTACGACAAAATTAAACCATGTTTCCAGCTTCTACAATCAAAAGGCATATATGAATAAAAATAGCTAAAATCTAATTTAAAATCATTGATATTCATAGAGCTACCCTAATCTAGGACTGAGCCACACAAGCGCGGGAAAGCGACACACCCTTAATTTTTCATTCCTGAACTCAATATTTGTTTCTCTAAAAAATATAAAGAAATTCAAGTAAACTCTGTGCAATATAAAATGCAAAATAAAGAAGAAGCAAATTGGCGTATTTTTAGAACTACTTTTAAATATTGTAAGTCCTATAAAATGATTTATAATCTTTCTGAATTGTAGGAAATTCCTTAAAACAGAAAATTCTTGAGAAAATCTTTACAGTTAATAGAAATATTGTAAAATGGAGATTCTTTGAAATCCCATTTTGGCTTTAATCGCTTTCATTAATTATTGCTAGTACAATATAACATTAAATTTGTGAAATTATATATAGAGCAATTGGCTGACTTAATTTTACGATTTACAATTTTACGATGTCCCTCCAACTGAGTCACTTCTTTGGATCAGCGGCTATGGAATGCCTGATTAAGGGTGCGCCGTTTGCCCCCACATAATGATATTGATTTGCTTAGTGTTCGTTTTGAGATTTATTGTGAAGTTTTTTTTTAATTGCAAATATTTTTTTTTTGTTTCTACAAAGATGAACCGCCAGCTGTAGGTGCAAATGTGTTAGACCGTAGGTTTAACAAAGAAGTCAGCATATACATGGATGTAGTGAATAAAATAGTAGACCTTGTGAGATTTACAGAATCAAATGTGATTGCCCATGATCCTGAAATTGCGTCATTCCAAATTCAGTATCAAGACTTCGATTTTTATCAAGGACACTTGAGGGTGTTTGAAACATTGCGCGGACACCCAATGGGATTCCTTTTCTACGAGTTACCTGCAGCACGGAATCCTAAGAAACCCCACAAACAAAATAAGGTCTTGCCTGATAAAATAGTGCGGAGAGCATAACGTCGGGCATCTCCCGTAACTTATGCTTCACACCAACCAATTAAGATGAACGAACAAGAAAATCCAATGCAGAGCGCTGGAGACGTCTCACGTACGTGCTGTCCGTGCCCAAACCTATAACGCTAACCAATCGCGTGCAACTTGCAGTGCTGCTGCGGTCCGTGTTGGTACTTGCTCAAAGGCGTTACAAGCTGATAGAGATAGGGAAATATTTGTGTGTGTCACTTCTCAGACGGAAGCAGCACCAAATCTTGTATCCGGTTGGTTGGCATTAAGGGGTTCGTACACGGATGGCACGTCCGTAAGACGTCTCGAGCGCACTGCAAAGAAATTTCATGTGCGAACATCTTTAGCAGTGCCGTGCCCCCTATCAATCCATTGTACTCCAAACGTTGGTCTATCCTAGATGCCATGTTCCAAAACCATTGTCTCTCGGCAACAGTGAGATTTAATAGCGCTCGGGGTCAGCCAAATCTTAATACTATTGTAAGTTGTCAAATAAAACCATAATTACGATACTGGATGTTCTTAACTGACCTTACCCTTATCTTTCGACATCCAAATATTTCACCCTATACTTTACTTTTTTTACCCCCTTATAAAAGGAAGAAGGAAATTTTTAAATGATAAATTTTATGTGCAGGAAGAGTTAAAAATAACAAATTGAGCGACACATTAGGTTAGAGTGCGGAAGGCATAAATGGGAAAGGTAGATAAATCTAAGAATTACAGATGAGCATAGATTTCAAATTCAAAAAGCAAAATTTTAAAATGAGCATACTAGGGAAAAAATAAAAGCAACAAGAAAATGACTGGAAAGGCGAGCACGAGACAAACATCGATTAGGATCTAGTCGTGTCTAGAACGAAAGAAAATTCTCAGAAATAAAAAAGAAAGAATAAACAGATTAGAGAGTAGAGAGAGTGCGAATAGGTCTTGTAACAGAGATAACTTCAAAAAATAATTATATCAGAAAAATTCAATAATACAGGTGCATTTCCTTAGCACATCCACAACGGGGTTTCAATTTTTTCTTTATGCAATAATTTTAGGCTTTTTTGGACCCCGATGTCGATTTTTGGCAGCCAGCACCTTAACTACACAAAATTTATAAAATAAAGCGTCCTATAATTTTGGGCTTTTTTGGACTCTTAAAAACGGCAAATGTTAATTGTTAAAAACAATCCCTGTCTTTTAAAACCTACCCTTATAAGAAAACATTCACTCAAAGTAAATGTAAACATATCAGAATTTCTGTCTTTTTTGGGCTCTTCTTTGACATCAATCCCGATTTTCGAGCTATCTTATATTCCTAGAAAACCTCACTGTTTGATGGAGGTGCTGGCCACCAACACCTTCACTAAATAAAAATTGAAAAAATCGACCACGCTAGAATTTGTGGCTTTTTTAGGCTCTTCAAAAATCAAAAACAAAATTAATTTAAAAAAAAAATCCATATCTCTCTAAAATTACCCTTAAAATAAATTATTCACTAGAACTTAATAAAAGCATATCTGAATTAAAAATTTTTTAGGCTCTCCTTGGGTAGCAATACCGATTTTGCGGCTCTTATTTGTCTCCAAATTACGGAATTTTAGTGTTGAGGTATTGCCCGATAGCACCACCACTACAGAATATTTGAAAAATTCAAAAAAAATCAAAAGTGCCAGAGTCTTTGACTTTTTTGGGGTTCTCAAAAACTGAAGTAACTAATTTTCAAAATACGACCCCTGTCTCCAGAAAATTTCCATTAAATTAACTAACTCACCCTGCCTAAATGCAATCATATTCGACAATTGCGCTATTTCTGGGCTACCAAAAGCACTTAAATTATTTCCAAATAGATATGGAATAATTACACGAAGAAATATACCCTGTGTCTGAGCTAGATTTCAGCAGACTAAAAAGAACAAATTATTTTGTCGAAAAATAACCCACAAAACTCTTAGCAACACGTAACTAAAAATTTAGATATAAAGCAAAACCAAAAAAGTCTAAATGAAAACCATAAAGACGTGCCTAAAAAATCTTTTTCACATTCTTATCTCCACAGTAACTTTCAAACACTCTAATAAATCAAGCTATCTCTACAGTAATATTCCACGTCCAAATGAAATGCTGACATTACATCAAGTAAAACAATAAAAATATTTAAAATTAAAAATAATTACTACCAGTTAATATAACTATTCCCACAATAATATTACACAACCCGCAGGAACTACACCCATCAAATGTTACGAATCTAGTCTCAGCTATCTCCAGCTAAAACAGCCAAACCTGAATAAAAATAATCATCGCTGATATATATATATGTATAACTAAAAATTTGTCATAAAGACAACCTTAGGATTTCGCCGGGAGCGGGTGCCAATCTGGAAAATTGCACCCGCTTCCAGCGAAATCGCGGTAAAATTTCAGCCACAACCACGTCTCACAATCGTGAGATAGGTGGTTACCGTCTGTAAAGGAATCAATACGATGATCCAGCAAAAGCCTCGTGCACCCTAAGAACACGGAGCGACCCAAGGACAACCGCCTCCTGAATTTTTCCCGCAAGTGTTCTAGTATATTGTTGACACGCAGGGATGCTTTTTAGGCCATTAGCAAGTGAATGCTTGGCACCTCCAAGAGCGCCGATGATAAGGACGATCAGTTTAATAGAATATTCCGGGTACAATCGTTGCAACTCCCTTATAAGGCCTGGATACACCTCTCTTTCTTTTCATTCTCCTTGGTTATGATGTTTTTGTCAGCTGGTGCCGAAAATTTGATAACGAACATGTTTCGCTTCTCAAAGTCAAGAAGAACCATGTCAGGCCTCGAGTGAGCAACAGAAACAATTGTCGAGAATATAAAGTTCCAGTATATGCGGCACTTTCCATTCTCGACAATTGACTCAATTTCCCTAAGAGCATTTAGAGGAGCGATATTAAGGTTAATGCCGTAGGAGTGACAGAAATGTTAATAAAGCACTCCTAGTGTCGCATTGTGCCTTTGAATGTAGGTAGTTCCCGCGTGAGTTGGACAACTAGATAGTATGTGAGCTAAATGCTCGGGGTCTGCATGGCACTCCCTGCAGCTACCATCGGGAATATCTTGGCTCAAAATGTGGCGACGGTATGTTAAGGTAGAAATGACACCATCTTGCCATGCAAAAATGAAACCCTCTGTACCAGAATGTGCTTTCTTAATCCAGGCTTTCAGGAGTAAGTACTCGAGATAGATAAGATTTGATGCATTTTGCTCACCCCTAATACTGAAGTCAAGTCTGAGTGTTTCAGCAGCCTCGTCCGCTGCTTTGTACAGAAATGTTCCTTTGCAAACTTCTTCGTGATTCCTGCTTTTGTTCATGTGCATAACCTTTCTGGTCCCGATATCAAGAGATCTGAGCTCGTTCTTCGTCCATGGAACTACTCCAAATGAAGAGAGTAGGACCGGGACGGCAAGCATGTTCGTTGCAGATACTTTGTTCCTCGCCGACAGTTCGGAAGACCAAATCTGTCGGATGAGACGTTTGTATCTGCTTCGGAGAGTATCCTTTATAGATGTCACATCCTGAATGCGGCTCTGTGGCACGCCCGGGTATGTATAAGTCTCTCCAGTGCAAAGGTGTCGCATGGCGATTCTATCAAAGAGCTCAGGATCTTCAGGGATGCCATTACGTTTTCCTCGCTTCAAATAAACCTTGGCGCATTTGTCTAACCCAAATTCCATTCCGATTTCCTTAGTATATCGTTCGACAATCCCCAGAGCTAAATGCAGTTGCTCTTTGTTTTCAGCATAGATCTCAAGCTCTTCCATGTAAAATAAATGAGTGACCTTGTACTTTCGATCTGCAGGTTTGCCGCACAAGTACCCGTCGGAATGGCGCAGTGCTAGAGATAGTGGCAATAATGTAAGGCAAAAGAGGAGTGGGCTCAAGGTGTCGCCCTGAAAGACACCTCTCTGAAACGTGACCTTGTTAGTTGTCACACAATTTTTTCCAGATGAGATAGTAAATCTGGTTTTCCAAAGCAGCATCAATCTCTCTATGCACCCAACTATTTGCGGATGAACCTTTAAGATTTCCAAAAGGCAGATGATAAGTCTGTGGGATGTCGAATCGAAAGCTTTCTGATAATCAATCTAGGCCATCGATAGGTCACGCTGGTAGAATGCTGCATCTTTGCAGACACATCTATCGATGAGCAGGTTCTCCCGACATGCGGCTACGCCTTTCTTTGAGCCTCGTTGTTCATACATTTCTTGCCACACAGGTTCAATTGCCCGAACAATCCTATCATTTAGGATAGCTGTGAATATCTTATAAAGCGTGTTCAGACAAGTTATTAGCCTGTAGTTCTTAGGGTCAACTAAATTGCCTATTTTCGGCAGGAGTATTGTGCGCCCTTCCACCAACAACTCTGGAATCTGCTCTTCCGACTTCAAATATGAGGTGAAAATACGGGCCAAATTCTGATGGGTTGAAGAAAACTCCTTCCACCAGAAGGTT
>NC_046657.1:62951210-62953542 GCF_010883055.1 Belonocnema kinseyi
AAGTCTAACCGTCCATAAATTAAAACGTTGAAAAATATTCCAAATAAAAAAAAATCACCACACGCCGCTTTCCAGGTCTCAAGTAGATACATCCACCCTCAGTAATATTCTAATACCACTAAGGCCATTAAGGTCACTAAGGTCTACTTTTTTATGAATAATTTTTTCAGTCAAAGTATGGAAAAACTGAAATTTTGTACGTAACACTGTTTTACGCTTTAATAACTGATTAGCCAAACTTTATATTGCCCTAAATGAATGTATAGGGACTCGTAGAATACAAATAATTTGCTTATGAGTCAATTTATTTTTATAAACAAATTTTATGAACAAATTAGCAAATATTCTTATTATCGGTAAAAAAAATTTCTATTTACTAAAAGTGCTTCATATTTATGCAGGAATGATATATAATTACAAGAGTGATTTAGAAGTTCATAATAACCATTGGTCTAAACAATTCTTATGCTAAAATATTAAAATTTCGGATTTTTTCAAATTAGAATTTCCTTCAATCGCCAGAACGACTTTAAATGAATAATTTATAAATAGATTTCTTTTCCGTAGCCATGGTATTCAGAGTTATCTTTTGTTTGAATAACTTTCACTTGTTTCAATATTCCCTTTCAGAAATATTTGCATTGGACTCAGAGATTTTTTTTCACAGTTGTATTCTTTTCTGCATTACATTATATTTGTTTTCTTTATTTGCTTCGTTTTCTAATTCTTGGATTTTGTGTTAATTTAAATCTATGTAATAGGAAGAAAGTATCAGAATTCATTTCATCAATTTTACCTTCCGATAAAAATGAAAATATAAATAATTTCCCGATTCCTTACACATCAGAAGAAGCTTTGGCGTTAATAGAGGAAGCTGATTTGTATAAAAGTCAGTATCACATGATCTATATGCACTGGGAATGTTTTAAGCTGTTAGATAAATGACTGCTAGTCACAAAAATATTAGAAAAGTAAACAATAATAATTGTTATAAATAATTATGGTGATAAAATATTCAAATTTAAGGTTTTATCCAATTTTAATTTTCTTTTATCGCTAGAATGGCTACTGATATTCCTGAAAAATGTATCTTTTATAATATTTAGTAAAATATAATAACTTAAATCTTTATAAATAATTTAGATAAACAATTTCCAAATTTGGGCTGTTTTACTTAGAAAAAATCGGGGTTTCGATCGCAGTAGATTGAGAATGAATCATAACACTACATGCTAAGATTTACTCAATATAAAATCTTTTGACAATAGTCCACCGACTTGATAGGCAAACCTCTAAGCTTGCAGAGATTTATATCAGAAAACGGGATTGGCAATTAATGCAGAAAAAAAAGTACTTTTTAATAAATTTTAGAATTTGGAAATATTTCTTCTTTCGTAACTGATACATGGATCCAAATTCACTGACAGTTAGTGTGCTTAATCAGTGTTAGTAGCAACACGAAAAAACTTGCGTGAATTGAACTCTCGAATATTACTGTAGTCTTTATTCCGAGCTTCACATGCTTCTTCCAAAAGCTGTCTAATTGGTATTGGAAAATGTTTCATAACATCAGCTCAATGCAATAATATCTTATGGACAGTTACAGACATGTAGTAACAAGGGTGTAAACGTACGTACAGTCTTGTGATATTTATAATATATATTTCAAATGTTTTAAAGTCAGTTGACTCTGTACTTGTTAATTTATGTAGAATTTACGCAAATCTTTCCACCAACTCCAAGTCTATCCCTGTAATTTCTGCTATTATTTCAGGGTCTGCAAAAATCCTTCTTGCGGTATTCCCGTCATTGGATGTGCCTGAGCCTTGTTTTACTGCATCATTTATTGTCTTGATTGTATACTCCTTATAAGTTTTTTTATAATAGTCTGCTGAGCATATTTAGTGGCCAGGGTATCCTCGTGAGAGAAATCGTCGCATCTACCGTCAAGATGACTCGATGTTTTGTGTGTGCGCTTCGGAATCGGGATCCACAAATTGTTCGGAATGATTCACAGTTTTGTGCACCAATCCATGATCTTCGAGATTAATGTATCCCATCCAATGTATCCATGATCCTTCTACTACACGTCCTCGCTCGTATTTTCGACGGCCGATTTTGCACTCGTCGATTTCAACAACTTCACCGACACGCGTCGGTGGGGGCGGGAAGGCACCCCTGTGACTGGTCACAGAAATAATGCAAGGTCACACCCCTGCCCCTTTTCCCACTCGTCGTTGGGGCGGGAAGGCACCTCTGTGGCTGGAACCAGAAAAAACCTAAGTCACACCCCTGCCTCTTTTCCCATGTGTCATGGAGGCGGGAAGGCACC
>NC_046657.1:62953642-62961316 GCF_010883055.1 Belonocnema kinseyi
ACCCTTATGACTGGTCACAGAAATAATGTAAGGTCACAACCCTGCCCCTTTTCCCACGCGTCGTTGGGGCGGGAAGGCACCTCTGTGGCTGGAATCAGAAAAAACTTAAGTCACACCTCTGCCTCTTTTCCCATGTGAATTGGTTTTTTCTGGTGTTTCTTTTGCGAATTCATATAGAAATATCACGATTTTTAAAAATCTGAGATATCTAATGATCTAATAAATATTTTAAACCGATTCTAAAACACTTTTCCGTTACCTTCATCAAATCTGGATAACATTCTTCTTTAGCTTTTGCCAAATACTCGTATGCTGGATATATATCAGAATTTCTCTTTTTTGCATGCATATGGATCATGTGATACTGACTTTTATACAAATCAGCTTCCTCTATTAACGCCAAAGCTTCTTCTGATGTGTAAGGAACCGGTAAATTATATATATTTTCATTTTTATCGGAAGGTAAAATTGATGAAATGAATTCTGATACTTTCTTCCTACTACATAGATTTAGCGAGCGTAAAAAAGCCTCTCTTGTTTATCGCTTAACTTAAATTCTCCTTTTAAAAATTATGACAAATCTTCGACACCTATATTGGAATTAGAAATTAACAAATCGTATAGGGTCTTTTTGAGAACTTTTAATGCATCTATTTTGTCTTAATCGAAGACCATTTATTGGGCAAATATTAAACCCAACAAATTTTTTTACAATCACCTAAAATTATTTAGTACTTACATCTATCATTAACACAAAATCCCAGAATTAGAAAACGAAGCAAATAAAGAAAACAAATATAACGTAATGCAGAAAAGAATACAACTGTGAAAAAAAATCTCTGAGTCCACTGCACATATTTCTGAAAGGGAATATTGAAACAAGTGAAAGTTATTAAAACAAAAGATAACTCTGAATACCATAGCTACGGAAAAGAAATCTATTTCTAAACTATTGATTTGAAGTCGTTCTGGCGATTGAAGGAAATTCTAATTTGAAAAAATCTGAAATTTTAATATATTGCCATAAGAATTGTTTATAACAATGGTAATTATGAAATTTTAAATCATTCTTCTAACTATATATCATTCCTACATTAATATGAAGCACTTAGTGAACAGATATTTTGTTTTACCGATAATACGACTATTTGCTAATTTGCTCATAAGATTTTTTTATAACAAATAAATAGATTAATGACCACATTTATTGTATTCTATGAGTCCCTAAACATTTATTAAAGAGATGATAAAGTTCAGAGCGTCAAGCTCTTCAGAATTAAATAAACGTTAATTAGAAAAAAAAACTTTAAAATCGGACCGAAATTGAAGGCTCTGGACATTTTTGAACGAAAAAAGTGCATTTCCTCCCACTATGCGACGGATTCGGGAATCGTGATTTCCAAACACCCGACCGTGAAAGGGGCTCCCACTTCTGTGATGAATAGATTTCGGAGGTAACGTGGGAGAATGTACACAGGCGCACTTGCGCGCCTCTGTCAGAAAGGGTGAGAGTATAGGGGAAAAATACCACGAGCTCCTGTAGAGTTAGGAAGCTCGTTTCTGTGGAACGCTTGTAACTTTAAGCTTCGTACGTTCGACGTCCGAGTGTATATTAAGGGTGAAGTCTAGTTGGTAGGCTACAAAAATAGGCTAATTTGGAATTTTTTGTGAGCATGCTATGGAACATATAGATAAACAAATTGATAGGTATGATAAATAATATTTTGAAAAATAAGACAAAATGTTTTTTTTCATTAATTTTTTCCAAGTTTTGTAAACAAAATCCGCATTTAAACAGAATGCAATAATTTGGAGGCAGGTCGGCGGCCACATGATATCTGGGTAACTGCTCATCAAAAACAAAAAACTCAAAGTGCTTTAGATTTGATCTGAAACATTTCTTCTGGAGACATTTTGTGGCCAGTTGCTGAAGACATCGTTTTGTTAAATGTGATAAGGATTGTCGTAGGCTTTGTGGAATATTGCTGTGAAGATTGATATATATATATATATATAATCAGAGTCCTAAAAAGTTGTTTGAGGTGATAATTTTTAATTAAAATTGATTCTGGCTGTTTTAGTTGAAGGCAGCTTAGGCTTGGTGCCTTAAGTTTGATAGAAGTAGTTTCAAGGGGTTATGAAATATTACTGTGAGGGTGGATATATCTACTAGGGACTTGAAAGGCTGTGTGT
This sequence comes from Belonocnema kinseyi, assembly GCF_010883055.1. Classification (NCBI taxonomy): domain Eukaryota; kingdom Metazoa; phylum Arthropoda; class Insecta; order Hymenoptera; family Cynipidae; genus Belonocnema; species Belonocnema kinseyi. The sequence continues at coordinate 62,955,836 of NC_046657.1, forward strand.
GTAATTATTATTAATTTAAAATATTTTTGAAATTTGTTATTGACAGAAGGTTAAACTTGGTTTGTTAAAAGTGATAAGGGTAGTTCCTAGAGGTCGTGGCATATTACTGTGAGGGTAGGTATATCTAAAAGTGACTTCCAGAGTTATGTTTGGTTATTTATTTCAAATAAAATTTATTTTGGTGATTTTAGTTAAAGGCAGCTAAGGCTTGGTTTGCTAGTGTGATAGAGGTAGTTCCTAGGGGTTGTTGAATATTGATGTGGAGATATATTTATTAAATAAAGTGTTTAGATTATGTGTGGGATTGTGGGTATAGTTTCGAGTTTTTCGAGGCTGAAAAGTATGATTCTTTATAAATTGGAGATTATTTGGTAGTGTTTTGTGTTCCCCGTAGAAAAATTCAAGCTACAAAGCTTATTGTGCCACGCGTGGGTTTGGTCTCAAGGCAGTACTCCGAATCCGGCCATCTTCGTCGAGTGCTTTTGGATCTCGGCGGCTTTTCGTTGCTACCGATATTCTGAGATTATATCACCCAGGTGCTAGGCCTACGCATCGCACAGCAAGGGTCTTCTCAAAATCAGCTTCGACGCCCAAGGTTTTTCCCCCGTACAGAGGCCGCTTATCCTTGGTATGACATCAGCTTTTACAGAGGGGACTTACAGTTTAAAATGGGTTCCGAACCACCGAAGTCCCGGTAGAAGCACATAGAAAAAATTCAAAATAGAAATCATAGTATCATAGTCATTCATGCCGATTTTGTGTGGTATTTATGTACAACTTTAGACGTACACACAAATTCCTAAGGTCTTAGTGAGATAAATGTCACCATAGACCTCTTCCGAAGACGAAACGATTAATTTATTTTCCAAATGGTTGGATGTGCTCAGGCCAGGTAGACGCTCTAGACGGGAGTCCAAAAATCAAATGAAATCTCAGGTTTGAAAGTTTGCTCCAACATTTAAGTGTATCGCAAGTGTTTTGGGGTTTTCCTTGCGTGCTTAAGCCGTATCCGCGATGAACAGTATAAACTGCAAAGTTAGTTTCTGATTTTAGGTAATTATTGCTTTGAAAATTTAGATAACCTTTAGTACTTTGTTTGGGCTCAGTTTGCTAAAATGTTGAGATTGTGGGTAGTAGATTAATTAGATCCTGTTTTTTTTCGGTACAACATAGTTTCGACTCGTGCGCGTAAAGCACTTCCTCTGTTATTAAAATAAAGTTCTCTTGAATGTTTTATTGTAATTTAAAATGATTTGATTGCCTCTTTTTAAAAAATGCGCATTTTTTGAAAGAGACAATGAAACTACGTCTCTTCTAATATCGCTGCATGTTATGAATAATAATAATAATATACATTAATGGAAATAATATACGAGTTGAGATACAAATTCGAGTGCGAAGCACGAGGTACGTGATGTGAATGTATTCGCTAAAGCCGAAGGAGTTTTAACAAAAAAAAGTCACTATCACCAAATTATTGTTGACGATCTTTTGACCTTTAGTTGAAGAAAATCTGTGCACAATAGGGTGGCTCAAAAGTTTTTTTTTAGAGACCAACGATCCCCCCCCCCAATTGAATTCCAAATCCGAAAAAAGAAATTCCCTTTTCTTATTTTTTTTTTATTTTAACAGGTGCCGGTTTGGACTTGAAGTTTTCCATGTAAAATGCATGGGGAAAAATCACTTTTTTGAGTTTTTGGAATAATTTTTTAGGGTTTGAAAAAATGTGTCGGGAAAGTATGGGAGTCTGCAGATAATTATCCGATAAAGAATTTTATCTATTAGACATATGGGTTTCACACCCCTGACACACCCCTACGAATACCTGAAAACTACCCTAAACGCAAAAATGTCAGTTCTTCATGAAATCGACCTTTTGAACACTGTATTCTCATCTTTTTTCACTTAAAATAATAATTATTGGTCAAGTTGAATATTTATTATTGTTTGTCAATTAATTTTTAATTATTTAAACAAATGGAATTTCTGTGGTGCATTCGGCGCTTCGTCATTTCTACGCGAACAATTTTGTTTATCTTTTCAAGGTCAGTTTTAAACCTTTTTATGAACCCGAAGGAGTACGTGAGGACAGTGGTGGCATTTGTGTTGATTGCCCTTATTTTGTTTGCCGAGTTGAGAAAACTCTATTCATAATTCATAATTAAACTGAGTCTCGTAATAAAGGCAGTCGTTAGACTTGTCTTAACTATCATATGTTGAGTACACTTAGACTCAAGAATTTCCATACATTTATATGATTCGCCTGCAGCCATTGTCTCCATGTCATTTTCGAACTCGTTCTCTAACTTTGCGGTCCCAAATTCGCCTCTGATTAAATGCACTGTTCTACATTTATCTAGTCTTAACTCTATGTGGATATCATTGGAAAAATGCTTTGTAACATCGATCACTTTCTGCAGTTTCTGGGCTGAACTATTGTACAGCTTCAGGTCATGCATGTAAAGAAGATGGGTCACTTGATGACCATTCTCATTATCATGAATTCTAAACCCATGAGATATGTTGTTTAGTGTGTTTTGCTCAATGGATTCAACACTAAATAGAATCACAGTGGGCTTCAGGAGTCTCCTTGAAATATACCCGTCGTAAAGCGTATTGATCTAGTTATCCTTGGTTGTCCATGATCAAAATACTTGATTCTTGTACCCCAGAGCCTGATTGCATGACTTGGAAAGTCAATAATGCGTGGGAAAATTTTGTAAAGTTTTAAGACTTCAAGCAAATAGTCATGCAGCACAAAATGAAACGCTTGCTTGTAGTCAATGTATGCCATGTGTAAGTTCCTTTGATGCTTACGGTCGAAAGTCATATGGATTTTGAGCGTCTGGTTTTTTTGGTAATACATACGTAGTACCCTGGAGCATTAAGCCTGGCATCAGAACTGGGTGGTCAAGGATCTTCTGAAAACACCTTGCCAACGTAAAATGCACACTCATCAGATACTTATACCAGAAGTTGCGCACCATGTTCGGCCCTGGAGCTTTCCAATTACTTGCCCTTTTCAAGACCGCTAAAATATATGAAGCTGTGATGTTTGTCAGTTCCATTTCAGGGCTAGATATGTTATTAGTGCACAAAGATCATTTGTGATGTTCAGTTTGGGCAAAGAATGCCTTAATGTTGGTTCTACATATCTGAATTCTAGTAAAGCATGACCAAAATTTATTTCAAGGTGCTGTAGTTTTTCTGGGATTTTCCTATTCACATCATTTTTAGTAATATACGGACGTGGTTCTAATGGGTCTGGTACTTGATGTTCATTATACCTAGCACCTATCCTTTCAGCATCAATCAAATCTTTGTTGTCCACATCTTCCAAGGCGAGTTCATCAATAGGAAGCTGCTGTTCCACTTCCATTTTGATAGCAGCTATTTCAACAGCCGAATGCAGTCTGTTCACAGATATTGAGCGTTTTTGATTTGCCAGATTCTGCACATTTATTTTTGTGGCTAGCTCTGGGTATTCAAGTTAGAAGAGCCTATGATGTTCTCTCCTCACAATTTGCCCATATTGCTCAACCAAAAAAAAAAGGCGCATAACATCTCTGTTCATATGGTATGTCCATTTTTGTCGCTTTTTTGGTTGCTGAACCTCTGCTGCTGCCTCTGGTTGTATAAGGCCATGTAACTCTGGACTTTTTGTATATTAGGATACTTTGCAGCAAATTTCGTTCTTTAATAGTATCCTTGTTCCATTTTCGTTTCAAACTTCGCACTTTTGTAATAGAGACGCATCAATTCTTCTTTCATTGTGGTACCCCAATTGATAAACTCTCACAGTATTTCTGTCGAGGTGGTTGGCAGCAAATAGCTCATGCGAGCCAAAACATCCTCAACAGGCACAGTTGATGTTCCACGGCTTACTGTTTGTCGCAGATGCTCTTGCTGGCCAGCTGTTTGATTGTCGAGATCAGCCTGATCATCTCGCAGCTCACCATCGCCATCGTCCCGCATACTGTAGCCCTTAGCTGTGGCTCCAGGGGCGTTCCGACCATTCTCGGGAAGCGACAAGCGTTTCAAAATCTTTAATATGCTCTCCATTTTTTTATGTATGGGTTTTGGTGTGCTACTGAGTCCCTCTCATCTTCTTTATCAGTCTATTTGGCATGGGAAACTCTGTCAGTAACAATGCTACCGCCAACATCGCCGTTAAACTCATAAGAGGAAAGCTCAAGCCCTACCGCGACATCAACGCGGTAACGCCGTTATTATTATATAAAAAAATTAATTGTTTTCAACTATTAATTTTTGTCACAGGATTAAGATGGTTACTGCCGAACATGTTGAAGGCATTTTTGGTTAAAGTTGGATTTTTATTTTTGATTATTTAATAGGGGGCCGTCCCGGTATATATCATCAGTCACGGACGCATTTTTACAATGCATTCAAGTGATCTCATAAGAGTAGTGTGCCCCGAAATATTGGACAAAGCCTGGGTTTTAACACGTGATTGACAAACTGGGTTGCAATCAAGTAAACAGTGGAAGACCTACAGCTTAAGTTGGGTTCCGAACCACTAGAACCTCGGTAAAGGTACATAGAAAAATTTCCAGAGGTACTGGCTCAGAGATCGAACCCCGACCTCTGAGATGGAGTCCGAGGGTCTTACTTTTATGTTTGATTATTGGTTCAAACTATCGTAAAACCTCTCCATAACGGACACTTACGGTGAAAGACTTTTTCTCCGCTTAGGAGAGGTGTCCGCCCTAGAAAGGTTTCCACTGCAGAGAGTGAATGGCTAAACAGTAATATGTTCATATGTATGTGAATATTATGTATATATTATAATAATTATAAAGAACAGAATGAATAATTACTTGAGAGGTCTAGTAGCGAAACAATTACATGTATCCCTACCCCTATGTCTGTCATCAAGCTAATGAGTTAGGTTGTAGAGGTAAATTCATATCTCGGCAGTCAACAGAAGTGTCCGCGTCCGTTATAGAGTGTGTCCGTAAGTAGAGATTTCACTGTATTTGATTATTTTGAATATCATGAAGGAAATATAAAATTCAGTTATACAAGAATTTCATTCAACTTTTATTCATTCTAGATACTTATGTGGAATTGACATCATCGAGTAGTAGCAGTGAATCGCCCTTAACCCTTAACCAGAGTTTTTCTTCTGCTGATATAGAATTAGAAGCGTTGCCTGGTCCATCTGGTATCCAAAGAATTCAAAAAACACTCGTTCTAATTACAAGACTTGCTGCAGCTCTTGACGCAGCAAAAGTGGGTGCCAGGCGAGCAGTTCATTTTCGTATGGCGTCTGCTGAAGCTCTAGGAGTTAACCTCTCTTCTGCTGTATTAAGCAGATCCTCTATACACCGATTTCGAGAAAAATGCAGAATGCAGTGATCCCAGATCTGAAACGAGACGTGGTCCAATGCTATGACACGTCTATGTCCGTGTGAATATGGTAGGAGACGATATAAATGTCTGGGTTGCGCGCGCAACCCA
>NC_046657.1:62961416-62966185 GCF_010883055.1 Belonocnema kinseyi
AATTAATATATTACTATAAATTGGTGATTTTGGAATTCATCTCGTTTGGATAAAAACTCAATTATTTAATTGAAAAATTAATTATTTTGTTAAAAATACAACTATTTCGTAAAAAAGTCCTCTTTTCTATCAAAAGTTCAACTACTTTTTCCAAATTTTAATTTCTTTTATTTGAAGGTTCATCTCTTTCGTTGAAAATACATTTTTGAAACTGACATTTAGTCTATACCATTTTTGGTTAAAAAATCATGTATTTTGTTAACAATTCGTCTTTCTTTGTAGAAATTAAATTGCTTTATGGAAAATTTATACTTTTTGATTAAGAATTACATTTTTTGGTTGAATTATCAAGTGTGAATATTTTTTGGTTGCAAAGTCGTTTTGTTGTAAATGCAACTATATTGTTAAAAATTAAAATTATAATTTTAGGGTGAAAAATTCGATTATGCACTTAAAGTTGAACTACTTAATAAAAAAATTAATTTTTTCTTATTAAAGATTCATAATTATAGTTGAAAATTCAACTATTTGCCTTTAAATTACGTTAAAAATTCAGCTTTTTTGTCGATAATACTCTTTTTGACTTTAAAATTACAAAATTTATTAAAATTACATTGACCTTTTTTAGTAGAAATTTAATCTTTTTGGTTGAAAATGTTTCATTTTTGGTCAAAAATGCAATTGTTCGGTTAAAATATGAACTGTACATCTTCTTGGATTTAAAAGTCAAGGTTGAAAGTTTAACTCTTTGAATGAAAACTCATATTTTTCGCTTAAGAAATTCAACTTTTTGTTGATAATTCATCTCTTTGACTTTAAAATTAAATAATTTCGTTGAAAATTCATGTACTTTGTTTAAAACTTGTCTTTTTTTGTAGATCATTTATTTTCTTGGTCGAAAATTCATCGGATTGGCTGACATTTCAACAACTTTATTAAAAATAAATTTTTTCCGTTAAAAATTATTAATCTTTATCTGAAAATGTAACTATTATAGGATTGATTAAAAATTAATCGTGTATATTGGTTAAGTTTGAAAATCTTTTTTTATAGAAAATTAATCTTCTTGGTCAAAAATTCACCTTTTCCCTTGAAAATTTAATAATTTTGTTAAAAATTCGTTTTTTTTTCCTTGTTTAATTCAATTTTTTATCACAGCTTTTATCTGGAAATTGAACTATTCCATTTTTGGTTAAACTTTATCCTGTAAATTGTATTAGTTAAAACACCAATTATTTGTTAGAAAATTAATTTATTTGTTTTCGATTATGACTTCAAATATTATTTTAGTCTAAAAATTTTTTATCTTCAACCCATTCAGTTTGAAATTTTTTAATTAAAAAAAGAAATTTTCGTTAATTATCAGCAATATTTGACCGTTCATTTCAAAGAATCCATGACAAACAACTGTTAAAAACTATACAAATTTGAACAGAATGGTTCGAAATAGAAAGCTTTGAATTGTTAAATTTGTAATGAGCTCAATTTTAAGTTTAAACGCTACAATTTTAATTTAAAAAAAGATTCAGAATTAATTTAAAACTTGAAATTATTTCAAATAATTTGAAACACGATTTAAATTTTTGCAGATTTAAAAAAAAAGCTTTTTGAGAATTGTACAGCATTTAAAAAGAATAACAAAAACTGTTGTCATTTCTAAGAACATTGAAAATGATTTTTTATTTTGACAAATAAATTTTAAGTGAGTATTTGAACATATTTTAAAAATTAAAAAAAAAAATAATCCGGAAGATTTTAAGGAAATTTTTTTATTTTGCAGTTTTTTTAATTTTAGGAAAAAATCTAATTAACAAAATATATCAATTTTCAACCCAAAAGTTTACTTTTTAACAAATTAAATTATTTTTCTATCAAATAATTGGTGTTTTAAGTAATACAATGTACAGGATTTTTCGGTTGAAATATAGACTGTAATTATTTTTTGGTTGCAAAGTTGTTTTATTGTAAATGCAACTGTATTGCAAAAAATGAAAATCATAATTTTTGGGTGGAAAATTCGATTAGTCACTTACAGTTGAAGAACTTAGGAAAAAAATTAAATTTTTCTTATTAAGGATTCATAATTATAGTTGAAAATTCAACTATTTGCCTTCAAATGAAATTTTTGGTTAAAATTGCATCTTTGAGCGTTAAAAGTCTACAATTTGATAGAAAGTTAAACTATTTGGTCGACAAATAAAATTTTCGTTGCAAAATCATATTTTTGGGTTAAAAATTCAGTTTTTTGTAGATGATACTCTTTTTGACTTTAAAATTAAATAATTTTGTTGAAAGTTCACATATTTTGTTGGAAATTGACCTTGTTTGGTAGAAATTTAATCTTTTTGTTTGAAAATGTATCATTTTGTGTCAAAAATGGAATTGTTTGGTTGAAATATGAACCGTACATCTTCTTGGGCTTAAAAGTCGATTATTTCACTAACAGTTGAATTACTTTGTTAAAAAAAATAATGTTTGTTTCAACAAGGTTGTATAATTATGGTTAGAAATTTAACTATTTGGTTGAAAGTTTAACTCTTTGATTGAAATCTCATATTTTTCGCTGAAAATAATCAACTTTTTGTAGATAATTCGTTTTTTTGAGTTTAAAATTAAATAATTTTGTTGAAAATTCATGTATTTTGTTTGAAATTTGTCTTTTTTTGTAGATCATTAATTTTCTTGGTCGAAAATTCATGTTATTGGTTGAGAATTTAACAACTTTATTAAAAATTCATTTTTTCGATTAAAAATTATTTTTTTTATCTGAAAATGTAACTATTCTAGGATTGATTAAAATTTAATCGTTTTTATCTGGAAATTTAACTATTCAATTTTTGGTTGAAACTTTATCCTGTACATTGTATTACTTAAAAAACCAATTATTTGATAGAAAAATAATTTAATTTGTTAAAAAGTAAACTTTTGGGTTAAAAATTGAAGTATTTTGTTAATTGGATTTTTTCCTAAAATTAAAAAAACTGCAAAATAAAAAAATTTCCTTAAAATCTTCCGGATTATTATTATTTTTTTTTATTGTTAAAATGTTTTCAAATACTCACTTAAAATTTATTTGTCAAAATAAAAAATTATTTTCAATGTTCTTAGAAATGACAACAGTTTTTGTTATTCTTTTTAAATACTGTAGAATTCTCAAAAAGCTTTTTTTTTAAATATGCAAAAATTTAAATCGTGTTTCAAATTATTTGAAATAATTTCAAGTTTTAAATTAATTCTGAATCTTTTTTTAAATTATAATTGTAGCGTTTAAACTTAAAATTGAGCTCATAACAAATTTAACAATTCAAGGCTTTCTATTTCGAACCATTCTGTTCAAATTTGTATAGTTTTTAACAGTTGTTTGTCATGGATTCTTTTAAATGAACGGTCAAATATTGCTGATAATTAACGAAATTTTCGTTTTTTAATTAAAAAATTTCAAATCGAATGGGTTAAAGATAAAAAATTTTTAGACTGAAATAATATTTGAAGTCATAATCGAAAACAAATAAATTAATCTTCTAACAAATAATTGGTCTTTTAACTAATACAATTTACAGGATAAAGTTTAACCAAAAATGGAATAGTTCAATTTCCAGATAAAAGCTGTGATAAAAAATTGAATTGAACAAGGAAAAAAAACGAATTTTTAATACAATTGTTAAATTTTCAAGGGAAAAGGTGAATTTTTGACTAAGAAGATTAATGTTCTATAAAAAAAAGATTTTCAAAACTTAACCAATATACACGATTCATTTTTAATCAATCCTATAATAGTTACATTTTCTGATAAAGATTAATAATTTTTAACGGAAAAAATTTATTTTCAATAAAGTTGTTGAATTGACAGCCAATCCGATGAATTTTTGACCATGAAAATAAATGATCTACAAAAAAAGACAACTTTTAAACAAAATACATGAATTTTCAACGAAATTATTTAATTTTAAAGTCAAAAAGACGAATTATCTAAAAAAAATTGAATTTCTTAAGCGAAAAATATGAGTTTTCAATCAAAGAGTTAAACTTTCAACCAAATAGTTAAATTTTCAACCATAATTATAAACCCTTGTAAAAAACGTATTTTTTTACAAAGTCAATTTAATTTTAATAATTTTTTTAATTTTAAAGTCAAAAAGCGTATTATCTATAAAAAAGCTGAATTTTTAACCTAATTTAAAAGCAAATAGTTGAATTTTCAACTATAATTATGAATCCTTATTAAGAAAAAATTAATTTTTTTACTAAGTAGTTCAACTTTGAGTGAATAATCGAATTTTTCACCCAAAAATTATGATTTTAATTTTTAACAATATAGTTGCATTTACAACAAAACGACTTTGCAACCAAAAAATATTTACAGTTGATAATTCAACCGAAAAATGTGATTTTTAATAAAAAAGTATAAATTTTCCATAAAGCAATTTAATTTCTACAAAGAAAGACGAATTGTTAATAAAATACATGATTTTTTAACCAAAAATGGTATAGACTAAATGTCAGTTTCAAAAATGTATTTTCAACGAAAGAGATGAACCTTCAAATAAAAGAAATTAAAATTTTTAAAAAGTAGTTGAACTTTTGATAGAAAAGAGGACTTTTTTTACAATATAGTTACATTTTCAACAAAATAATTAATTTTTCAATCAAATAATTGAGTTTTTATCCAAACGAGATGAATCCCAAAATCATCAGTTCCTTAAATTTCTTTTAAATGCGGATCAAGATTTAAATAAGACTATCATAATATAACATAATTATAATATTAT
>NC_046657.1:62966285-62967305 GCF_010883055.1 Belonocnema kinseyi
TTAATATTTATATAATTTATATTTTATACTTGAAGTAACGTAACCTCAAAATACACGCATATAAAGAGGCGCGCGAAATATTCAAATTATGAGAATCGCCAGCCCAGCATCGAAATCTGAAAATATTAAAATTCCAATCTCTTCATTTTATTTCAAAACAGATAGAGATATAAATAGAACTGCCGAAGTGTTCCGACCGGCAATCGTGCACCTTCGAGTTTTCAAATTGAGAAGAGGAGAAATGGGTTGCGCCCGCAACCCAGGCATTTATATCGTCTCCTACCATAGTCACACGGACATAGACGTGTCATAGTATTGGACCACGTCTCGTTTCAGATCTGGGGTCACTGGCAGAATGGAAGACATGGCTAAGATTTGTGAGAAGTGTGCGATATTTAAGAAAAAAGCAGCCGCCTTACATTGAGACACAAAATTACTCCCTGCCCTCACGGGCAGTGACAAAGTTGATCGGTTGCCAGTAGTCAGCAGCGCAGAAGGTGCAGAAATGTTTCTCGGAGTCCCGGAAGCTCCCGGAATCTGCGATACGACAGTTTCAAACACTACAAAATACAACGGTGTTTGTAAGTTACTAGAGGATGCCTTGGAGGGCGATATTATGCTTTTTTGTTGTCGTCGCCATATGGTGGAATTATACCTGAGAGCGGCATTTGAAACCAAATTTGGAAAAAGGACAAGCACATGTCCTGTTTTTTAAAGCATTTCAAGATTCCTGGAGTATAATAGATCTTTCGAAAACTTACCGAGAGTTCCTAGAACTCGTAGTAATTTTTTTAGGTGAGGTACCACCACGAGAAGTTTAGTTTTGCATACCAGGAGCAATGAACAAGGCTAGGTGGATGTCAACAGCCTTGCATCTGTTGAAAATATTTCTGTTTCGAGAAGTGTATCCTCTTTCTCCCATACATGGAAAATTTCAAGTCAAATCTCGCACCTGTTGAAATAAAAAAAAAGTAAAAATCAGGGAATTTATTTTTTCGATTTGGATAAAAATGGGGAGGG
>NC_046657.1:62967405-62973420 GCF_010883055.1 Belonocnema kinseyi
GGGCGCATACTTTGAATAAAATATTTGTTATCATTCTCTTGAAATAAATGTGTTTTTTTCTTGAAAAAATACCGGTTTCATATGTATACACCTGGTATTGTCGGACTCCCGTCCGCAAGGTCTACCTGGGCTGAGCACATACAATCATTTCGAAAATAAATTAATCATTTCGTCTTCGGAAGAGGACATTTTTACTATTCAAAGGACAAAGGAAGAGTGACAGCTCAAAAATGTCTATCGAAGCACATAGGGGTCAGCATTCTCAAGTCTAGGTTATTGTCCAATGGGGGACATTGCCGAGATCACGTGGACAGGCATCGCAGGCTAAGTGAGTTCGCAGATTCGTAATTATTCAAGAATGCGCCCCGGTCTCTGGTGACATTTATCTAACTAAGATTTTTGGAATTTGAGTGGACGTCTAAAATTGTACATAATTACCACACAAATCGTCATCCAGGCTTATATTACGATGGTGCCCTCTAGTTCTAGCGGGAAGAAGCTCCCACATTTGAATTGTCCGTTTGATTCTCGGTATAAGTTTTGCTCCCTATTGTTACAACTTAGTTTTCGTAAATGAATAGGGCTCCGGAACGAAGTATAAAAAGAGATATCTTTTAGTGAGGGCAAATAGCTACCACGTCACAATTTCTATCTTTCTTTTCGTATTTTCTACCTTTTTAATAAATTTCTGTTCAATTCTTAAATTTTCGTATAACTTTCTTAAATGTTATTTTAAGATTGGTCGTGCCATCAACTTTTGAAGTAGTTATTTTATTTTTGCAACGAACGCTTGGATATCGTACCCTTCACTTCGATTTCCAAATTTATATTTATTTCTTATTTTTTCTGTTGCATCGTGAAACCAACTTGAAGCTTCTTTTTTGAGAACTTTTTTGAAACCCTGAGCAGGTAGAAATCTAAATTTTTCTGTGTGCTTCCACTGGGACTTCGGCGGTTCTGAACCCACCTTGAACTGTAAGTCGCCTCAGAAAAAGCTGCTGCCATACAGAGGATAAACGGTCTCTGTAGGAGGGCACAACCTTAGGGGTCGTAGCTGATTTTGAGAAAACTCGAAAATAAGTTAGCGATCTCCTTGCGCTTAGGGGTTCCGTACGGGAAAAATAACGCGTGATGGTCGCTGGACGCTTTCGAGTAATGAACAAGCACACACATACACTTACATAACACAACCGGATAGTGCTTCGAATCTGTGCGACTAACTGATGAGCTCAGAAGGATCGCTCCCCTACCCTGCTGGGTAGGCTTGCGGATTGTATAGCTGGCGAGGTTCTCTTCGTTTACTGGTGACAAGGAAGGACTTCTCTTGCTGTGCGATGGGTAGGCCTGGCACCTGAGAGACATAATCTCAGAATGTTGTTAACAACGGAAAGCCGCCGAGATGCAAAAATACTCGACGAAGATGGCCAGATTCGGCGTGCTGCCTTGAGACTAAACACAGGTGTAGCACAATAAGCTTTGTAGCTTGAGCGCTAGGGAGATGATTTACGCCCCACTTCCCCCGCCAATATTAAAACCAACTAACCAACCAGGTACGAGAAAAATTATACCGTAGGTATGAGCTATTTTTAAGGTCAGTAAATATAACAAATTGTATTGCCTGAAGACTACACATAGCACTAACATTACCGACACCTCTACCTAAAAATATAGATATAAAAAATAAATAAATCAAAGTTTAATTATTGTGCGGTGGAACACCACACACTCCACAGTAACATTAGAAACCACTTGAGAACTGCCCCTGTCAAATTTAAAGAACCAAGTTTCACCCTTCATCTACTAATACCTCCAAAACAATCTTAATTTAAGAATAACTGCCCCAAACAACTTCTAAACACAACTCTGGAAGTCACTTTTAGATATACCTACCCTCACAGTAATATTAACGACTCCTAGAAACTACAGCTATCACATTTAATGAACCAAGTCTCACCTTCCGTCAACGAAAACTTTCAAAAATATTCTAAATTAATAATAATTACACACACAGCTTTTCAAGTCCCTAGTAGATATATCCACCCTCACAGTAATATTTCATAACCCCTGAGAACTACTTCTATCAAATTTAAGGCATCAAGCCTTAGCTGCCTTCAACTAAAACAGCCAAAACCAATTTTGATTAAAAAGGATCACCTTAAACAACTTTTCAAGACTCTGGTTAATTTACCAATATTCACAGCAATATTCCACAAACCCTAGGAGAATCCCTAGCACATTTAACAAACCCAGTTTCTGCTGTCTTCAACGAAAACCACTTAAAAAAATTTTAATTAAAAAGGATCACCCCAAACAGCTTTTGAGAATCCTGGTTAATATATAATCGGATTTCAAACGCACGAAGCTTAAAGTAACGAGAGTGCCACAGACACGAGCGTCCCAACTCTACAGGAGCGCGTGGAATTTTCTCCCCTGTATCCCACCCTTTTCGAAAGTCCCCTTTCACGGTCGTGTGTTTGGAAATCACGATTTCCAAAACTGTCGTACGTTCCGCGTCCGAGCATGACTTCTTTTTTGTTAAAGTTTCATTGTATCTTTAAGAAAGTTTGTTATTAAACATTTTACTGCAACTTTTGTCGGTTTTTCAAAAACTGAATATACTCATTTCCAATTATATTTTTACGATTTAAGAGGAGCACATAAGGTCTGCACATCAGCCTTACCTTTTTTTTAACTTACAAATTAAATCCCTACCTCATTGAACCACAAAGCTTCGATTAAAGAGGGTTTGGGAGCAGAGGGGGCGAGTAGTTTTAACTAAAAGTCATAGTTGGTTAGCGTTTTTGCTAAGAAGTTCAACCAACCTTCAGCAGCGTTGTATTTGATGGGAGTTCATATGATCTCATTTTCACATCCCCGGCCTATAGTGGGAAAAAATTGCATTTTTTGTTTCAAAATAACGTACATCCGACGAATATTGAGCGATTTGAATAACAAAAGTTTTTAAAAAAGCTGTTTAGATTTTTAAGATAGTTGTCGAGTCTGATTTTTCAATTAGGTTTCCAATTTTCTATAAATAAACAAACAAATATGACGAAAAAATAGCCATTCTATCTACTTGACGTTCACATTGCTCGTCAATAACAGGAAAAGTGTTGAAATCGCCTAAGTTTGATAAACTAATATGAGCTAGAGATGTTCCAATATTATATATTAAACAACCAAATTTTTCATAAACAAATTATTTGTTAAAAAAATGTTTTTTATGATTTTCCATAATCATACGTTTTTCTAGTTATATTGCAAAAAATTTGATTGGAAATTATATGATATTAAAAAAAAATTCTCTTAAAATTATAATTATTTATATTATAAACAAATGTCATGAACAGATGCAGTAATCAGGCATTTTTCGACAGAAAAATTCGAATTTCTCAACGTACATTTTTTTTAAATTCGGAACGTTATGAAATTTGCAGCAAAATTTATAATTTGTTTATCAAACTTATGATCTTTTAAACAAAATTTAATAAACAAATGCATCATCCGGTTATTTGTCGCCAGAAAAATTCGGGTTTTTCAAAGACAGTGTTTTCGGATTGTTACTTGTTGGGAATCTTAGCAACATTCATAGTAAGTTGATGAATTTTATTATTTATTTAAACAAATTTGATGAAAAAATTCATTAATCGGGCATTTGTCTACAGAAAAATTCGTTTCTTTCTACGTAAACAGTTTTAATTAGGATATCGAAAAAGATCACTTTTCCATCGACGGATGCTCGAAGAATGCATTGTTTTATTAAATATGTTTTTGAAAAAACATAAAATTTATCAACTAATTATGAATTTCGCTAAAATCACTATGAGCTTCCCAATTAAAAAGACTGAAATCGAAAAAACTAATTTTTTCGCCCACAGATGCCCGCATAATGCATAATAATTTGTTTAATTTGTTTTTAAAAATCATAAAATTTGTCAACTCATCATGAATGTTACCGAACTTTTTATGAAGATCCCAATTAAAAGTCTGATATCGAAACAAAAAAGAATTTTTTCGTTGACAGATGCCCCAATAATGCATTTGTTTATTAAATTTGTTTTTAAAAAATCATCAAATTGATCAAAAAATTATGAATTTTGCTGAAATTGTCATGAAGTTCCTAACTGAAAAGACTACCATTAAAAAAAAAACAAATTTTTCTGTTAACTAACGCTTAAATACTGAATTTTTAAATTAAATTTGTGAAAAAATCGTAAGGTGAATCAATAGATTATGAAGTTTTCAAAAATTATCTTAAATTTCCTAATTGAAAAAAATGTACATAGAAAAAGACAAACATTTCTGTCGCAAAATTCCTGATTACTGCATTTGTACATTAAATTTGTTTATAATATAGAAAAGGTAATTTTTTCGTCACATTTGTTTATTTATAGATAAAATTAAAAACGTCATTCTAAAATCGGTCTGGAAAACTCCCTTCGAAATCTTATTAGCTTTTTTTTCAATTTTTTTTTGTCAAAATCGGTGAAGATTTGTAATTGCTATAACTCTTATAAATTTTCGTTTGATCAAAAAAGTCATTAAGATAAATTGTTCGTTTTTTTGAATACTATGAATATCTGGACAAAAATGTTTGAAACCTGAAAATAATGTTCTCAAAAATTTTCAAAATTTTCTAATTTTTTTAATTTTGATCCAAAATAGCTGGCTTGCGAACTTTGCCTTTAGTTTCTGACACTCAGAGAGTGTGCCAAAGGCCAATTGAATAAATTAATTTTTTCAAAAGTCATCGTACCCACAGCCTTACATACATACATACACACATATATACAAACATTTATGCAGATAACATATATGCATACATACATGCATGCATGCATACGCGCATGCAAACATACATTCATAGATACATTCAGACGGACAGACACATTCGAAAAAACCTGTTTTTCGGATTCAGGAGGTCTTAAAACGTGGACATTTGACAAAAACAGGGAGGGTCAAATGTTGCACAAATCTAATACCTTCTTTGATAAGAATGTAAAAAGTAAATTAACGCAGGGTTCAATCATTTGGCAGAAATTTAAAACTGTGATAAATAGCGGCCCAAAAAGCAATAAATTCGAAATTCGAGAAAATTAAATTTCTTTAATGTAACATAAACCTATATTCATGGAAAAAATAGGTATTGGAAAATTATCGAACAGGACCTCAAGCACGTGAACTTTATAAACGTGGACCAAGAGTCACACAAATTTGCACGCACTTTATTCAGGAAAAATGAACGCATAGAAGTGCGTGAAAAATTCGAAGAAAAGAAAAAGAAAGTTTGCCGGAAAATGTCGGAATAATCCGAAATATTTTAGCACACTTTTCCGATATTTTTGCACGTATTGAGGAAAATGGTCTCGACTAACCTAAAAATTTGTCGCGTAGCTGTTATAAGAGCCCATTAATTACTACGTTCTGTATCTGCATACGCGCCCAAAAAACAACTTGGCCAAAGCATTATAAATAAATTATTTTTGTATATTTTGTAAAAGTTTTTGGTGTTTAAGGTTTCTATGTATGTATTTATTTTTTAAGAATAAACAATAACGATTTTCCTAAGCGGATTATAAGTAAAGAGAGATCTGGATACACCTGGTGGCTTTAATAAAAGGCATAACAGTTTGTTTAAGTAATCATAAAAGTCCAACCTTAAAATTTCAAAAAAATTAAACAAAGAAATTAAAATTTGCTTTTACCATAATCTAACTTAAAAAGTAATAATGCGATTGTCATTATAAAAAGTTTTGATTTTTCCCAATTTTAGTCAATGAAAATAAATATCAAAAATTAATTATTCATTGAAAAATAAACTTTAATTTATCGTCTTTATAATCGTACCAGGACTTAGATCGCTAGGAATAATAGGTACCGATTTAATAGAGTAAAAGGTTTGAAAACTGATTCGAAGAAAAATATTTGGTGTACACCAAAATTACCACACATTTAGATTGTAAAGTCAAAGGCAAGGGATAGAGAGAAGTTTGAAACAGTGCAAAGTCTCAGCAC
>NC_046657.1:62973430-62980319 GCF_010883055.1 Belonocnema kinseyi
AACGCTCCTTGAAATCTATTAATTCGACTAATTCCGTGAAATCCAAGAATTGGCCGATTTCAATTAATTCCATGATTTCTTGAATTCCACAAAGTCCGTGAAGTTTATGAATTCTGTGTATTTCATGATTTCCTTAAGTTCAGTGAATTCTTTGGATCCCGCGAATTCGTTCATTTCCCTGAATTATTTGAATTCCGTAAATGCGTGAATTTCCAGATTTTTTGGAATACTTTCTTTATGTAACTAGAATTATTCCTAAATAAAGTGAAAAATGCAAATTAATTTTTACAACTGAGAAATAGTATAATAGAAAATATACACTAGATATGAAAAATTATAATTTTTATTTATCAAGTAAAAAACATTTTAACTAATTTAAAAAAATTAAGAATCAATTTTTTGTTATATTTTAAATTTCTTGAAAACGCCTGCTAATATTTTACAATACCCTCAAATATTTCAAAACCTTCGAAATGCCATTAAATTAATGGAATCAATAAGAAATGTTTTGTGATATTTTAAAATAAACGCAAGCATTTAAAATCCTTTTGAATCTTTTTACACTTGTTTAAGATCTTGAGAATGCCAAGGAATTTTGAAAAATGCTTTAAAAAGGTTTAAATGATGTTATCATTTTATCAGGATTAATTAAATAAAAATTTTTAAATTCAGAAGAGTTAAAGTGAACTTTAAAAATTCAAAAGAATTCCAAAGAATTAAAAAAAATGCAGGATAAGTTAATAAGAATTCAGGGTGAATAAACAATTTTTTTAAATCTCTTTAAATCTTAGAAAGCCTTCGAAATACCTCACTTCTCTTGAATAAGTTCTTTAAAGTCCACTTAGTTTATATATTTGTATTGAATTTTCATTCATTTCTTTACGCCTTTCTCTCGCCGCCTTACCTTTTCTTTAACCTTTCTTCTTCGTATACAAATTTTGAGGGTGGGTTGGTTTCTTGACTGTTGCTTCTGGCTATTTCGTTATTTATTTTTATAATAGGAAGAAATAAACAAAATAAGCAAAATTTCCACAATTGTAAACACGTCTATATAAACATAACCTAAATCTGTCAAACAGAATACAGGATCTTGACAAGTCGAGGTTAGGTATTTTATGCTGAGTGGGTGAAATCCAAGACTCTAAGATGTCTGTATACCGAGGGCCCAAAAACAACACCAATTCTGGTTGAACCAAATATGGTTAATACCAATTGTATTTAAACCAAAAGTGGTTAAAGAAAACACGTTTAAATTCGCGAAGAAGTCGGAAAACTTCTTGCTATTTCTGAAGTCAACGAAGTTGATGATAGAGGCATTTCTAAAAATTCATCAGAAAGTATTATGAATGATTTGGAAGACATAGGTGGACTTCCAGAAACATTACAATTATTGTATAAGGTGCTATTAATTGACGAGGAAGATTGATATGTATATACATATTTATATCAATAATTAATATAAAATAAATCAATACAAATCTCATCATAATAATTTGATATGAATAAATAGTATTTTTATTCTGACAATATATTCTTAATCAGCCACTTCGAAAACCCCCTTATACCAAAATTGAAAAAAATCACGATTTTTTTTTTTGAATACTGGACCGCCATATTGGATCCATCGTTATGTTTTTATTAAAAATTATGAGAAGGGATTCGAAATCAGCAAACGCGAAACCCGCTTTATACAAGTTTAAACAACAAAATGAAAACTGTGTTTGGCATACTCGTCTGCCTTATTGGGTCCAGAATTTTTTCTCATTCAATTTTTGACACCGGATTCGTAATCAGGGACCTCGAAGACCTCTTTGTACAAATTTTAAAAATAATTAAACATTTATTCAGCATACTCATCCGCCATATTGGATTGAGCATTTTTTTCGAATTTTGGCCAAATTTTCGGGATTGCATCCCACTCCCAGTAGACGAAAAAAAAATCAAAAGCATTTACAGTTAAAAGGGGAGTGTCAGAATTTAAATCCGATTTCTGAAACTTTCTGGATTCATGATTGTTTTGATAGGTCTAAATTACATAAAATCCCCAATATAATTATTAGAAGGAATACCTGGTCTTATCTGTCTTAATCCTTCGCCTCTTTTTTTTAGGTTATGTTTGGTAAGATTTTCGTTTTTTAGGTTATGTCTTGAAGAATTCTCTAATTGGAATAAGTTGTACGCTAATTTCAGAAACGGAATTGCATAATGCTTATGAAAAATAATGATATAATTAATTGAATCTTGTTTGTCAGTATTAAATGCATTACAATATTTTTTGGTTCAGTAGAATTTTCAGCCAACACGTTATAGTGGATTCGCACCGGTCACGTGAATTCTCGAAAGGCGACATCAAAGTGACAATAAGTATTCTTTTGTGGCTAACAATTTGTAATTTTCACTTTATTGCTGATTGTGCGCAATATTCTTTACGATATGACTAATAGGCAGAACATGCGAGACAAGCTGTGCCGCTCACAGACATCAAACATTGCAGCGAGCACTGAACCTGAACACAAATTAAATTTAAAACATTTTTGACTTAGAACATGCCAGTTCTATTTCACGAATAGAGAGAAATTATAGTGTTATATCATTATATTCTTTTCAAGTCCAGAAAAGGGGGTAGAATAGGGGGTTCAGAAATTGGATTTAAAAGGAATTTGAGATTCCAATTACGTTAAATGCTTTTGAATCTTTTTCATTTGCTGAGCCGTCGGTAGGAGCGTTGTAGAGAATAAAAGACCCTGTCAGTCATAAGTTATGCATTTGCGAGACTATTTTAATAGTAATCGAGATGTTGAACTTTACAAACCCATCTGTAAAGTGGATCTTGACTGCATTCCCTTGAATTTATCAACAGAGGAGGCCTTAAAGATCATTGCAGAAACCATTGAGGAATTAGAAAAGCAATTCAGGACAGGGTCGTCAGCACCAGAAAGTATCGCAAACACGTGATACATCAAGACGTGGTTGAAGGGAACCGATTGTAATTTGTAATTATAATTTATTGAAAAATTCCCAAGGGCTAAGTAGCACTCTAAGAACCTCATTCTAAAATACTATTAGCAGTGGGTAATTTTGAGTAGCACTCTATTCCAAAGGCATTTCCCTCTTACCATAAACGACCCTTGATGTTTACATATCCTGTGCTTTTTTATTTTTAAGACTCAGTACCTCTTGCAAACTCTGTCATGATTACAATAATTTATATCAAACAATTTTAGATATTGAGACTCAGCGAAAAAGTTTTCTTGAAACAAAAGCCTCGTCTTCTTGGCTTTTTTGTTTTTAACGACGTGAATATATTGGTATGAAAATGTGTATCACCCTCCATTATTAGATTTCAAGAAATTTATTGTTAATTGATTACTGGGGTTATGAATGAATAATTCACGATAATTTTGCGACGTTTCGTCAGATTGGTTTTCTGACCTCTTCAGACTAGAATGTTATTAAAATACCAAGATATAAACAAGTACAACCAACAAAAAGAAACAAATTTTTCCTTTTTCCCCCCCGAAATTGTTTGAAATAAAATGTTTACCTGATAACTTAAATAAACGTTTCACATATAAAATAAAATAAGAAGTTGAAAAATTTCAAATAGTCACAAATTAAAATTCATTGTTAACGCTTCTTCTGTGAGGAGAAAGCAATGACTGGTTGGCATTACAAGCTAAGGGGGTATGTACATTAAGAAGCACGTACTTTTAGGAACTGATCTCATATCCCGTGTCAAAATAAATATCGAAAGAAAGAAATTATGATTTGAAATTAAGCATTACTGGATTGTACATGTGATTCAAAGCATGAATATTCTCTTTTTTGTTAATACTATTTTTGTTGCTCTTAATATATAATATTTCGGAAATAAGACGCTTATTTCAGTCGGACTCACAATCAAGAATTTTAGTATTGACCCAACCAAATTCATGGTTATATATCCTACGATGAACATTCATAAAAAATTTTTTTTTCTTATTATTAATGTGTTTATTTATACGCGTTTTTAAAATTCTTTTGGTTTCACCCACATAAGAAGCAGATCAATTTTTACAGGAAATTTTGTAAACAACGTTAGTTTCTTCCCATTTTTCAGTCTTATCCTTGCCTAGTCTGATAACAGATGACACGGAGGGTTTTATCAATGGAATCGTAGATATGATAAATTTTTTGAGAAGACGAGAAGTTTTGTCAAAAAAAATTTTTATGTATGGTAAGCTGACTTGCTTGACGGGCCAATAATTGTTCTCACACAGAGTTATTATGTTTGGGACAAAAATTTACTTTCTGCTTATGGATTGTAATTTTTGTTTAATCAAATTTATCGGATAATCATTATTGAGCAATATTTGGGTAATAATTTTCAAATTTTGAGCGTGAAAATAATAACATTACTACTAATTGGTACCAAATTCCTTCTTATCAAACAGAATGATCAACTATTTTTCAGGTCATCCAACCCAAGTAAAAAAGAACATTGTTTTCAACCTTGTTGACAGAGCAATAATGTTATCGCACAAACAATTTTACGCTCAAAATTTGAAAATTATTACCCAAATATTGCTTAATAATGATTATCCGATAAATTTTATTAAACAACAAATTGAGATCCGTAAACAGAAAGTAAGTTTTTGTCCCAAACATGATAACTCTATTCGAAAACAGTTATTGGCCCAACAACCCAAAGTCAGTTTAAAATACCTAAAAACATTTGTTGACAAAACTTCTCGTCTTCTCAAAAAATGTAACATATCTACGATTCCATTGATAAAACCCTCCTTGTCATCTGTTATCAGACTAGGCAAGGATAAGACTGAAAAATGGGAAGAAACAAACGTTGTTTACAAAATTTCCTGTAAAAACTGCTCTACTTCTTAAGTGTTTGAAACCAAAAGAATGTTAAAAACGCGTATAAATAAAGACATTAATAATAAGAAAAATGAATTTGTTATAATGTACATCGTAGGATATATAACCATAAATTTGATTGGGTCAATACTAAAATTCTTGATTGTGAGACCAACTGAAATAAACGTCTTATTTCCGAAATGTTAACAACGAATTTTAATTCCTGACTAGTTGAAATTTTTCAACTTTTCTCTTTTATTTTAAATGTAAAACGTTTATTTAAGTTGTCAGGTAAATATTTTATTACAAACAATTTCAGGGGAAAAAAGGAAAAATCTGTTTCTTTTTTTTGGTTGTATATTCAGTACTCTAAAATCATATAAATTCGGCGAAATGCTAAAAACTCTTTCCATTTTCAAGAAAATGATTTAAAACCGCATATTTACAAAAATATTTTGAATTAACTTTAAATCTTTCAAGTCCTACAATATCCATTAATTCTTGAGTAAACTCGAAATACCCAAAAATCTTTAATATCCTATTAAATATTTTAAAATCCCCATGAAGTTTATGAAGCTGGTTACAATCTCATAAATTTTGCTGCAATACACTTAAAGTTCAAAGATACGACCTCCAAATATTCAACCGCTCCATAGATGCGAACGTCCCGACTGCGAAAAATCGGGCCTGTGTGCGTTCTCACGCATTAGCCTGAAATCTAAACGTCGCAGTAGTGGGAGCCCGTATCTTTGGAGTTCCCAAACCCCGAATTTCTCGTAACTTTGGATTTCAAGATTATCTACAGAGCCCATGTGATCATCAACATATCATTAAAACCCTTAATTAAATATTGCGCAATCTCTTAAATTCATGATTGCTAGTATAAAATAATATTAAATTTGTGAAATTTCATATAGGGGAGTGGCGGGTAATGTCGCGCACATGTTATAAAAAGCTCTGTTAAAAGTTAAATATGTTAAAAACTGTAGTAAAATAATATACAGCACGTAAATCAATATCTTATCTACCCTGTGCATATCATTATTATTGAATTGACGTCTATTAAAGTAGATAATTATCAAGTTTCACAAAAAAAGTTCCTGCGCCAAGTTATCCTTCCTGGTTGCCTAATGTGGCGCGCTCTTAGTTTGATTTCAAAAAGAAAAGTAAAAGCTGTTTACTGAGTTCAATGAAATTAATTTTGCGTAAATGCTAGGTTTAAATAATTACTTACAAAATTTGTGGAACTTGAACGTTATATATGTCTTTTTTAGTCTGGAAACATGCTACTGTACTTCTTCATTACTTTTTGGTAACTTTAAAAATACATATATGACGCCCAAAAGTAACTTTTCCTAATAAGAATTGAGTGATTAGCTTTATGGAGCAAATTTTTCCACTATACGAAATAGTACACATAAAAAAACGTAGTACAGTAAATAACTCTCGCTATAAATCAATCAACTTCTGTAAATGAGGGTGCGTCACATTAACCGCCGCGCCAAAATACCCTCGGCTCCCCTACAGTAATTGGTCAATTTAATTATTCATGCCTCTCTATGTCTATACAATTTCACATCAATACCGATATTTTTAGTTTTCAGTATTGAGATTTATTTCAAACCTCTTTTTTAATTGCAAATTTTTTTTTTCTGTTTTTACAAACTTTCACAGCAAACTCCACAACCAAGTATAACCACCCGCATGTTTGGCAGAGACGTTAATATATATAAAAATCGACAGAAAAATAAAGTCTTCAGCGTGAGATTTTCAGATAGAAATGTAGTTCTATCTGAAGCTGAGTGTCAATCTTACCAAATTTCATATGAGGACTTTGATTTTCATCAGCATCATATAAGGGTTTATCGGTTAAAGCAGTGATATTATTTGGGAATCCTTTTCTAAGAATTACCTCTATAATGGATAACGAGTAGTAACATGTACCAGGTGTATACATATGAAACCGGTATTGCCATCTAGCGGCCAGTAGGCACACTTGTAGGCACTATCGGAACTTACCATTTGTGCTAATTGGCGT
>NC_046657.1:62980419-62996836 GCF_010883055.1 Belonocnema kinseyi
CGAGGGCGCATACTTTGAATAAAATATTTGTTATCATTCTCTTGAAATAAATGTGTTTTTTTCTTGAAAAAATACCGGTTTCATATGTATACCCCTGGTATAACGAGTGCTCATATCTTAAGATGGAGACGAAGGGTACACAACCCGTCATCCTCATAATTTTAATTTTTAACTTCTTCGAAATAATATAAGGTATCGCTATGTACTACTCTACTAATTGTTGTATTGCGTTTTATTTTATTAACATAATATGCTTCTGATTGTTCATATTTTATATGTACTACAAAATCTGATGATGCAATGCGTCTGATCCCGAAAAGTCATTTTGTACAAGACTGAATAAATAGTCTGGAAGAAGTTGATGAAATAAGGTTTTTTCTTAGAAATTCTGAAGTGAACTGGAGTTATAAGAACCCCTACACCATACGACCCAACTCATCAGAAAAATAATTTTAGCAATATCGTGTCCCCATCAATACACTTTACTGGAGGATTTTCACATTCTGGATATCCTCTTACAAAACCATCGACTTTCGGTAACGGACAGATACAACAGCTCTTGCGGTTAATGAACTAAATGCCATATAAGCCGGAAACGATCAGGATTATCGTTATAATACCGTAATAACGATATTTGAATGGTCGGGCACTATAAGGGGCTAACCCACAACATTTGCCAAATTGGCATTTTGTCTTGTCCAGTCCGTCCTACGCACCGTGCTTCTTTGGAACGTAGAAAAATAGAATTTCACTATCTTTCTATCTTTTTCTTCAAAAGGCTGTTCCAAGACGTATTTGGTGAACAGTTTTTTCGTTCTTATGTAAAATTTTCCGAATAAAGTTTGTCACCTTATGATTCCCGACCATTCGTTTGATGTTCTTCATTGATTTCGCGCTTATCTTCCGACGACCAAATCCTTCACTATATATTTCGTTTTATAAGCCTTTCATAAACTTGCCCCTAATAAAAAATACCTATCAAAACAATACGCATAGTCTCCTTTTGATTCTAACTTGATACCAAGGCCTGCACCAAAGCTGAAAGTTACCAATCACTCTAAGTCGCCAGAGAAAAAGTTAAGAAGGATAAAAAATTTCTTTGTCATCATGTGTGCTATTTGCTTATGCTGAAAATCTATTTTGAATTCAACACGTACTGTTTTTTATTTAAACTATATTAATTTCATACTGGAAAAGCTCAAAATGTACATATTTTGTATAAAAGTGCGGATATATTATACTTATTTCTGTTCCTCGCTATTTTAGAACAAGTCCAAATTCATTCAAACCACGTGAGCACATAATCAATTTACATACTATCGAATAGGATTTGTACTTCGGATTATTCGTATCGTCGCCAGATTCAAAAATCATATCATTTTTAAAATACAAAATCACTAATTCTGTCGAAAACTCTTTTAGTTTTTTAACTACTCTGGCGGACCGAAGGAACCAAAAGGAGCCTGTACAAAGTACCTTGAAGACCCCACGGAGTCCCCCTTCGGTTCCTTCTTCAAAAACTCAACAAAAAAAAAACAGCAAGATCAACTTTTAAATTGCTGAAATTCACATTCTACGTAAAAATTCCAATCGGAAACTCACGGAGCATTTGCAATACTTTTTTTGCAGCATCACAAGTTTAGAAAAATGTCATTAACTTCTGCTGAAGGTGACTTGAAGCGTATCTATAATAGCTCAATCAGTAATTTGCGCGTGAAGTTTAAACATAAAATTCTGTCTCACTTGCATCGCAGCGTTATTGTCTGCGATTTCCACTGCGTGGCGCTAGCATCCAGACAAAATTCTTAAAGTTACGGACGGAATGCTTATTAACTGCTACTAAAAGAAGATTCTCTTGAAGCCACCTTCGGCCCATGTAAATGGCAGGTATTTTATTTTAAAAATTTTTTTACGCTTCAAGAAAAAGTATTGTGATTACTCAATGAGTTTATAATGCAATATTTAACGTAGAATCCGAATTTTAACAATTCCCGCCATTACCCGCCAGGGTATACATACTCAGGGGTGGCTGGCCCAGCTGTCACATTATACTGGGGAGAAGCAGTGCTTGTAACGAGAACCCCGAACTCTTCTACGCATGCGTCGTACTCGGCCTCTTATTCGTTGCTGTTCGCGCGCAATTTGAAATGCTATAAAATAAAATTTTTATTGTTTATTATGAATCATTTCATTTTAACTTATATAAATGTTTGCTAGACCGATATTAATGAATCTTGATACAAATTTATTAAGTGCATACTTTTTAAATAAAAAATATCCTTTGGTACTGACTTGTATTTTTCTTGCATATTTTTTATTATTCGAAAATTTGGTTATTTAAGGTTTATTAAACTATTGAAATGCATTGACAATTTTTTTTTCAATAGAATTATATTAATTAATACAGAAATTTGTATATTTAGCAAAAACAATTATAACACAACAACCATAATACATTATGTACTTGATAAAATTTTGTTTTTATCAAGATTCATTAATATCGGTCTAACAAACATTTATATAAGTTAAAATGACATTATTCGTAAAAAAAATAAAAATGTTATTTTTTAGCATTGCGAATTGTGCGCGAACAGCAACGAATCAAAGACCGGGCGCGACGCATGCGTAGGAGAGTTAGGGGTACTCGTTACGAGCACTGGGGAGAAAAAGTAGATCTACTTAACACGTGATAATGCAAGAACACACTGTAGATGTGCCTCACCGACATAAAGTGCTGGACGACTGACTACGGCTGTCGGATGTGGTACAGGGAATAGAAAGAGACGGCAAATCGAGAAAGTTCATCTGTCCCTTTCTAAGGATGATGAATGGTTCTACTCATGTTCCATCTGCTTTCATTAGAGAAAGATCAACTGACTAATCACCAATCGCCATCCTAAGAAAAGGACAGGTCTACTTTCTCGATTTGCTATTTCTTTTTATTCCATGGACCACTTCCGGCAGCCGTAGCCGGCGGTCCAGTATTATATGTCGATGCTGTGCCTAGTAAGTGCTCGTTCCGTGTCCGCCACGCATCATAATACTTTAGTGGCGTGTGAACGCGCCTTCACAAGCGGATACTACATCTAGCTACCATTTTTCGTACGCGGTGTTTGGCGTTACGTGCCGAACTGACATGTTGAGGTGTCTTCCAGATTTCTATTTTCAGCCATCGATAGAATCAAAGGTTGCCGTATGAGGCACATTATTTCGCACACCAACTAAGAAATCTTCACCATCATGTTGAAATCACCGCGAAAGGTATGAAGGAGTTAAAATGATGGCAATACACCTCGCATTCAATTTTGTCATTGCGCAATGCAAGCGATATAAATTAGCTTCTAAAACTGCTTTGTGGTAGGATTAAAAGTTTGCATAGAAACTGGCTATTGTTCATAAATAACTTCCAACAAGCGAAAACATCTAACTTGGAGGCGATATAACTTGACTTAAAGTATAAAAAATCGCACGCCATGATCGAATATTTCGAATAAATCATTGCATCAAATAGCTAAAAAACAATTAGCTGAGAAAAAACCCTATCAAACTGCGCAAAAATTCTAAAAAATAAATAGTATTTTCAAATGACTGACAATTTTATTGTATTTTGTTTAATCATATAAAAAATAAATTGATACATTGATAATTAATTGAGAAAATATTAATAAAATTCACTCCAACAAAAAAACTTCTTACTATAGCCCAAAGTGGTGCAATTAATGGCCACTACTGGTATATCGATGACCAATACTGGTGAAGCAGGGGGTATGATTAATTATTATTAATTTTTATAATAAAGTAAGGTGCAAAGGATTGGACTTTTAATAATTCGATTATTGATACACTAATAAAGTTATTAATTCATATTTCATTATGAAATATTTTATTTAGGTTAATTTAATTCTTGATAAAAGATACGAAATTGCTTAAAATAGCCACAAGTGGTACATCTACAAAAGAAATTAATTTTCCATTAAAATTGTGAATTTTTGACAGAATGAAATGGATTTTTCACAAAATAGTCTTTTTTAACACGGAATATTAACATAATAACAAAAAAGACGAGTTTTCAACAGAATATATGAATTTTTAACTAAAATGATAAATCAAGAACCAAAAATGGAATATAGATAAATTTTGATTCATAAGAAATAATGTTCAAGTGAACATATGTATTTTTAACTTAAAGGATGGAATATTCAAATCCAGTAGTTAGATTTTCAGTTTAAAAAATTAATATGCATATGTAATTTTTTTGTAGGTCTTATGGCCTTCAATTGTTCAAAAAATATATAATGAACGAGAATTACTGAAAAAGTTCGTTTATTCAAATACAAATTAAAAAAAAAAAAATGGTTAAATTTTCACCGAATGAGATCAATTTTCTCCGAAGGTGATGCATTTTCGATCATGGTAACAAATTTTTGACGGAAAAAAATTAATTTACAAAAATTGTTTCAATTTAAAAGAAGTAGTCAAATTTTCAAAGCAATGTATTAATTTTTATGGGATATTAAAATGATTAAATTTTCAACCGAGAAGATTAATCATATAAGAAAAAAGACAAATTTTTAACTAAAAACGATAAATTATGAAACAAAAATTAAAAATGTAAGCTTTCAGTTATAAAAATTAATTTTTAACTAAAAATATGAATTTTTTACAAAAAAGGAGGGAATATTCAACTCGATTTGTTAAATTTTTATTTAAAACATTATAAATTCTCAATATTTTAATATTGAATGTGAAATATTAGAAATTATTTATAAGGTTTTGAAATCTATCGAAATTTTACAAAATTTATTTCAACATTCAAATGGAAACGTGAAATTGTTTAAATGCCCTACGAAAAAAAATATAATGCCTTAAAAAGTATGTAATTTTGTAAAAGTTTTTGAAATCCCTTCATTTCGTTAAACTGAAGCCCTAACCTCATAATTTATTTACCTCATTTTGATGGATAAATACTAGAATGAAACATTCTGTAGGTATTAAGCGATAGGGAAGAAAGTATTTTCTTACTTCCGAAAGAAAAGAGAGTGTTTACAGTAGAAAGAAATTGAGAAGGCATTCTTTCCTCAAAAGATATTTAAATAGTGCAAATTTCGAAACAAAATAGTAAAATCTTAAAAAAAGGAAGAATAACTCTAAAAATTTCCATTCGCTTTAAATTGAAAGTAATGCATCGACTAAGAAATTATAACTGCAGACTTTTTGAAATTAATTTACCAGTTTATTCAGAGGAAAGCATTTACTTCTGAGAAAAACAAGTTTGTATTCCAGTTTCTATTTCAAATTTATTTTGCGTAAGATTTTTGCAAGCACCCTTACGTTTTATACTAAGGAAATATATCATTTATTTACATTTTAAATGTACATAATTACCCAGTGGGCACAACATTTGGCGACGTCTTTACGACATCGTTACGACATCTTCACGACAACTTTACGACATCCTATGTCCATGTCGTTTCGCTGCCTTTACGATGTCGTAAAGACATCGTCAGATCATGCGACTTAGTTACGATATCGTAAAGACACCTTAACGACATGGACATAGGATGTCGTAAAGTTATCGTAAAGATGTCGTAACGATGTCGTAAAGACGTCGCCAAACTTTGCGCCCACTGGTTATTTTAGTTTATTTTGTAACTAATTTGGAAAGTCCGTTTATTACTTAATTAAGAGTGAAACGTTAACTTTCGTCGCACCTTTATGCTTTATGCTAAGAAACTATAACAGTACTTTTCGAGAATATTTGCACATAATTCTTTTAACTTATTTTGTGAAGCTTTTACTCAACATTTGTACATCTCATTTTCAAGGTTTATAATGAGAAATTATAATGTTTCTTTTAAAATTTAATTGAAAATAGTTCTCCTAATTAATTTTGTAAATAATTTTTTAATCAGTTTAATTAGCAGGGAAACGTAAAGTTTTTAAAATTATAAGTTGCTATATTGTACTTGATTCTTAAGATTTTACTTTGCATATAATTTTTATATCACATCTTTACGTTTTACACTAATAAATTAGAACAGTTCTTTTCGAATTTAATAAGCTTAGTAATTAATTAACAGAGAGCCTTTCACCTTTTTACAGAAAAAGTTGTTTCGTACAAAATAAGTTATTTTACCTACTGTTATCCAACGTAGCCATTTTCGATTGTAATTAGGTATCAACAAATAATTAAGCACGTCGAGAACATGTTGAAGGCATATCGCTATGTAACTTTAAGTCAAAATTTTTCGACAGTAGAACGTCTTTTTCTACACATGACTATAAAGAATCATGATAAGCATCAAAATAACCGACGATTTTCAGCGGAAGAGAAAATAATTGCCTTATCAATGTATAAAAAGTCTGCAAAATGTTATCGATACCTCCAAACTCTAATTCCTCTGCCAGCAAGATCTACCTTAAAGACTTTGCGGAGAAAATGGACCATGTATACTGTGATCACGGAGAGCATGAGGAAGAGACTGAAGGAAGCAGCTTCTCTAGCCAAGAACGAAAAAGGACAATAAGGGCAATAAGGACAGACAAATTCGCATAGATACCGGCGATAATCTTCCTATTTGCTTCAACCTCTGTGATACTGTAACAAAGAGTGATCAGCTGCAGTGTTGCATTAAAGAAGTCATCAAAGCTATAAAAGACGCCAGCTTTAATATCGTTGCCTTCGTCTGCGATGAAGCTTCCAACAAGAGTGCGGCTATCAAGCAGATGATCCAAAATACGATGAAGATTCGCGGTGAGAATTATGTCGTAGCAAGTAATTATTTTTCACACTTTTCAGAATCATTATATTTCTCATTTATGTACAAATTGAAATATTCTTTTGTATTTTCAGATTGTACCTATGTGATCCATGGAGTGCAGATTATTCCTCTGTTCGACCTGCCTTATCTTCTCAAATGTATTAGAAATTATCTGCTGGACAAAGACCTAGAGTTTGGATGCACTCCTGGAAAAACAAAAAATCGATAATTCGAAAAGTGGAAGCATCTCGTCACGGCCTACGAGATAAATCTGAACAGCATTAGAAAATTTCGAGGACTCGTAAAGTTAACCGATCATCGGTTGTATCCTGACTTAATTACAGGACAGAATTGTAAACTGGCGATTCAAGTCTTTAGTGCCGATGTTGCAACAGGACTGCAATCTCTGGCAGATTCTCCAGGTTAATTTCAATATGCAATCCTTTTTTTAATAACACTAAAAAATACTGTCTCAATTACTCATTCAAATTACGAACATTATGGTCGAGTTTTTGTTAAGTTTGTAACTAGAAGAGGAATTTTAGCACCTCATAAAAAAATCCTGTTTTCATTTCAGCTTGGGAAACGACTTTGCCTTCACCGAGAAACATTCTCCAGTTACCAATTGAGGCTAGACACACAGGAGAAGTTTTTGTCTATTTGAATGTAATGACCGATACTTTCAACGGAAAAGTTCGATATGACGAACGAAGCCAATAACGCACATTGTGGACAGATTCGAATTTCCATATGGACTTTTTCTCTGATGCGGCGAAAACAGTTTTCCAGTGGCGATTTGTGAATATAGTGAACAAGGAACCGAGTCCAAAACAACCTTTTTGCTTGACAAACCTTCTACGCACTATTAAAGGATTGCAACGGTTGTGAGCAACGCTAAAAAAATTAGGTTTCACGAGGTTAAAACTGCAAATTGTAACCAGGATACTATTGAAAATTTCTTTGGTTTGATACGTGTTAATGGAGGACAGAGCAAACAGAGGTGCAAACTATGAAGATCATGGAGGTACTTCTCTTTTAGCATGGCAAAGCTATTTGGAGTAGGATCATGGATTTTATTTATTCAAAGAAAGGCGTTCAGTAATACGCAATGAACTTCCTTAGCAGGGAAATACAGTTCGATGTTGTAACGTGTCGCATTCACAAAGATGCATCAATTGCGAATTTGTACAAATGCAGCATTGAATAGCATATTTTGTCAATGATGTCGTACTTAAATCGCATCTTGCGAGTTAAATTCAGATTAGACGACCCGGTGGAAAATGTAAACAAAGAAAAAGCAACATGATGTAATATCTTTGTTCAAGCAACCGTCGCGGAACGTCAGAAGTCTTTCCATAAAAAGAATACGACTGTGAATAAATTGAAAAAAATTTATTGATAAATCATTAGGATAAAAGATTTTGAGATTAAAATATTTCGAAATGTTCCTAAGGCATTTAAAAGGATTAAAAATATTTTACAGTATTTTTAATACATGATTAGGGTGTTAAAAGAATTTTAAGGATTTGATCTACTTTAGGATGTTTTCAAAGATTTAATCTTTTACAAAACAATATTGATTAAATAATCATTTATTCTAATAATTGTGAATGATTCCAAAAATTGTTAAATATTTTTGAGTATCTTTCAGAATTCCAAGCAATTTTCAAAAGTATACAAAAATTCCTGAGGGTTTCACAAGAATTCAAAACATTTGAACTATTTTAGGGTGTTTTAAAAGATTTAAATTTAAAAAAATATTAATAATCTGGTTACAATAATTTAATAAATAATAATAAAATAAATTATTAAATAATAATGCAATAATAAATCAAAATAATTTTAAATGATTCGAAAAAATTTTAAGTTTCTTTCAAAATTCCCAGCAATTTGCAAGAGTTTAAAAAATTCCCAGGGATGTTAACAGAATTTTAACGATTTGAACTACTTAATTCAAAGATTCAATCTTTTACAAAATTATATTGATTAAATAATAATTTTTTTATAAAAATTTTAAACCACTTCAAATGATTTTAAAGATTTTAGAGTGCCTTTATAAATTCCAAGCTATTTTCAAGTTATTTCAAAGGCATTTAAAAAGATTTTAACTTTTGAAAAATAACATAATTTGAATAATGAATTTTGCAAAAATAGTTTGAAATTATAGAAAAGAATTTTGCAATTTAAAAGACCTTTAAAAAATTCCAAAGAATTTTAAAACATTAGCCCAGCAACATTAATCTTGAAGAGTAATCATGCAAGAGGAGTAAAGAAGAGGAGGAGGAAGGGAAGTGGTTGGATGATAATGGTAGGAAAGGAGGGAAATAGTGGGAAAGGAGACATATGGGGAAACCGTAAGGGTGGCGATGCAGAGAGCTGGACAGGGATAGTTTAGGATGGTGGAAAAGGCGAAAAGAAGGTGGATGGTTTATAGGGATATGGTGGGAAAAGTAAGAGATTACAGAAAAGAAAGAGTGGCGTGGTTGTCCATTGGAAAGGAGTGACAATGAGTGTAGGGTGGGTTAAGAAGGAGATTAAGAGATATCATGAGAAAGTATGAGGTGGATGAGGGGTTGTAGCTGTATGGTGGCGAAGAAGAAAATGTATGAAAACGGATTATGAGAAAGGGGAGAATGAGAAGACTAAGAGAAGGCTGGCTCTTATTGTGTCAGCCATTGGCTGTCTTAATTGTGCCAAAGTTGAGCCGTGTTTTCAGTGTCTCTAAATAGGACTCGGGCAGATGTTTCAAAAAAATAATTTCAAATTGGACATTCAAAGAACTAGGGAGTCATCGTGGCTCAGATGGTATAATGATTATCCTATGTTCCAACACGGCAGCCTTGGCAGCCACGCTGGCGCGGGTTCGATTCTCAAAGCAGGAAGCGAGGCTGGACGTGCATTGACAATGCTTGAATAAAACTTTATCAAAAAGTTTTCTTTTCGATGGAAGTAATTTTATGCGTCTTCATATTCTGAATTGTCTACTTAAGTAAGTATAGTCAAAGATTAAGTTTCTCAAAGCTCTGTAGGTTTTGAGGTACACATTCTCATAGTAAAACTCGCGCTGCGCGCTCGATTATCGACTTACTTTTTAAACAGGTTTTTTAAAACTTTTCTCTTGACTTTTGCCTTTTTACACATTTTTAAATTATTTTTCTTATTTTAAATGTTATTTTTCATGAATGAAACAAAAAGTACGCGTTCTATCAAGAAGTGATTTTTAACGAAATTATAGATCTTTTTTGGGAAAACTATTTTTTTTAATTAATCTTTTTTCGTATCCTACATAGTTTCATCAGAAAATTGAATTGTTCATTATTTTTTGTAAAATAAAATTCGGAAGTCTTGATTTTCTAAGAAAATCCAAAAATTTGTTTTAAAATTTTGATTTTCGGTTGATTTTAAAAATTTGGAAAATGCTGTAACTCTAAAAAAATTTTCTATCGGAAAAAGTAATTACGATAAATTGTTTGTCCTTTTTAAAACTATACAACTGCGTACATAGAATTTTTTAATTTAGTTAAAAAGTGATCTCAAAACTTTTCAAAATGCGCTCACTTTTTGAATTTTCTTCCAAAATGGCTGGTTAACAAACTTGTCCTTTTTTTAGGACCTGAAAAAAGTGTGCCAAAGATGGATTTGGTACGTTCATTTTTTGCGGCCGGGCGGACGGACAGACAGACGCAATCGTAAAAGGTTGATTTTCGGATTGAGGGGGTCTTGAAACGTGGACATATTAAAAAAAAACTGTGGTGTTAAATTTCGTATAATTTTAATACTTTCTCAATCATAAATGATGAAAATGTAAAAAATAAAAAATGCGAACAGCTCATCATAATTTATAGTTTGGTTAGACTTTCCACTAGTTTGTTTAAAATTTGTATTTTCTTGTTAAATTCTCCTGTTTAGTTAAAATACTATTGCCTGGTAAAAATTTGAATATTCTGTTTGAAATGCAAAAATCATGTTGAAAAGGTACCATTTTGTTAAAAATTTAAGTACTTGTTTAAAAATTGAATTACTTTTTTTGGGAACATTTTTTTATTAATTTTGTTTTTTTAATTAATTCTTTGAACTGTGAATTTGACTATTCCATTTTTGGTTGAAAATTTATCTTTTTTAGTTAACAATTTAATTACTTAGTAGAATATTTATCTGCTTGGTAAAAAAATCGTCTTTTTGTTAGAAATTCGACTTTTCAGCCAAACATTAAACTTTGTTGTTAAAAGTTTATTTCTTTATTGAAGAAGGATAATTTTAGTTTAAAATTCTTTTGGTTGTATGAAAATTGCACTAGTTAGTGAAAAGTGAATTTTTGGTTTGTTTCGTATAGAATCAATATGTGTTTTTCAGGTAAAAAATGAACTTATAGGCTAAAAATTCCTATTTTATGACGGAAAGTTTTATTTTTTCGCAGAAAATTAGTCACCTTACTTGAAAATTGATTCTTTCGAGGTTAAAGCGCATCTGTTTTGTTGAAAGATTATTAATGTAGTTGAAAATTAATATTATTGCATTAAATTCCACTGCTTTTGATATAAAATAAACATATTTTCTTGTTTAAGTATTAACTATTAAATGTTTCATTAAAAATTAAATTTTTTTTAAGATTTATAATTTCAGTTAAAAGTTTAATTATTTGGTTTCAAAATAACTTTTTTGTTGAAAATTCACATTTTCGGATATAGAATTTAATATTTGATGGGTTGAGTATTTTTTATTTGCTTTTTTATTGAAAATTCAACTATGTTTGAAAAAATAATCATTTCAATCCAAAATTAGACTATTTTGTTGAAAATTACTCCTTGTAGATACAAAATTCATCTTTCGAATGGAAATATAAACTCTCTTCTAAAATTTTTTTTGCCTTACAAAGCAGCTACTTGGATCAAATAATTGGTTAAAAATGTCATTATTTTATGGAAAATTTAACTATTTGTTTGAATATTGATCTTCCTTTCTTAAAAATTACCTTTTTATTAAAATCCAACTGTCTTCGAAAAATATCGTTTTCATTAGCTTACAAATTTATCTATTTAATAAAAATTGTTAACTATTTAATTGAAAACTTGCATTTTTTTGCTTAAAAGTTGAACGGATAATTTTGCTATGTAACTGTTGACTTAAAAGTTTAATTTTTTAAATTGAAATTTCATCTTTTTTGGTACAAAATCTCTTTTGATATATAATGGATTTCGTTTTTTTTTAATTTCCTTTATTTTCGTATCATGACTTTTTTATCATCTCAGCGCTATCAGCAAAAATAATATTGTATCAGCGAAGGTGACAATACATTTTTACACGAAGCATAAAGTAAAAACTTAAATAAAATAAAAAGTGAAAAAATCTATAAATGACTAAATATAATTTTGATTTGGCTTAGATTAGGTATACATTAATAGATGTAAAATTTCAAAGCCAATAATTACATGAAAAGCATTTGAGAAAATTAAAGAATATTTAAATCGAATATCTGGAAAACGTGTTTTGTACATATTCTGTATATTTTAATAAAATATAAATAAAGCAATGGATTTATTATATTTATTATAAAGTAAAAAAGTAAAAATTAAAAAAAATATAAATTTTACAAGAAAATTATCTGAATACAGACTTCGCAATCTTTCCCCAAAAAGTCATTTTTTTCAAAAATTCATCTGTTCGTTTAAAATTCTAACTACTTTTTTTAGAAATTAATTTTTTTCAACCATTTGATTGTGAATTAATTGGCTGATATTTTTTTTTTGGGAAGGGATTTTAACATTTTATTAAAAAAACCTCTTCTTATTTCAAAACCATCGCTTTTGGTAGAATCGTCATCCGTTTTGGTTAAATATGCAACTTTTAGTTGGGAATTCATCTTTTTTGTGAATTCGTTGTTTGTTCAAGATTAAAATATTTGTTTGGAAGTTCAAAAATGTTGTTGAAAGTTCTTCACTTTTGCTTAACATTCAACTGATTGGTTCCAAATGCAACTGTTTGGTATAAAACCAATTATTCTTGAAATTAACTGTTGAGTTAAGAAAATATCTTTCTGGATAGAAAATTCATCTTTTTGGGTTTCAAAGTCAACCTGATAAGGTTTTTATTGCTTTTACAACGCAAGCTTCACCCATTGTGATATTTCGTCATTATAACGAATTTATTGTGTACATATATAGCGGTGGAATTGATTCAGATTTACCAGTTATCTTTCACGAAACCTGACAAGAAAAAATGAAGATTTTTTTTGGACCTCTGCTACTTGCCTTCGTGGTCTTCATCAATTTAGGTGGTGAGTTTGCTAACTATGATACAAACCTTGGAGGGTTGTGGAAAGGGATGTTGTGAAAGAAGGGTAATAATATTGAAAGAGGGGAATAGTGGTAAGGTTTTGAAGGAAAGCAAGGAAAAGGATAAGATGGTGGGAAATTTGGAAAGGGGATGTAGGAGAGGAAAACAAAGGATTGGCAGGTCATAATTAAGAAGAATTAGGGAACGAATGAACGGCTGTAAAAGAGAAGAAAAGGACGCGCAGAGGTTCAAGGGTTATGATGGAAAATAAGGTAACGTTTGAAGACTGGCGGGGGAAAGGTATGAAAAATAAAGAATTGATAGGAAAGTTGTCCGATTTTACAATTTTGAAAAAATGTTTGGTATGATCTTAAAAAATTAAATTACATTATCAGTCGTTCCCTATCAAAAACATTACTTTTAGTTAATAAAATTTCAGACTTACCGAAACTGATTATTATATCAACTGTTTTTGTTAATAAATTTTGTTTGAGACCACCATGTTATCTGAGTATTACGTCCCCAGAAATGGGATCGTCTACAAATTACGTAAGACGTTTTTCTTTTGTTTATATCGTTGTGTCCTTCAGAACTTCACGGCAATTTTATGCTCGTCTTTATTCAAACAAGAGAAAAACGTCTTATGTAATTTGTAGACGATCCCAAAGTGAGCGTCAAGATAGCCCTTTGTAATGCGGGCCAGCTGGCGGCAGTTAATTAGTTCCAAACGCCATCCCACAGTCAGTTAATTAATTCCAAAAATGGCCACTGAATAACGCGCAATGTATTTCATTAATTTACTATAGACATATACATATCAAACTTTGTCTCGGCACAAACTACTTTCAAATCTCTTGCCATATGAAGTTACTAATTACAGCTCAAACAGATAAGACCTACATCAATCGTATCTTTTTATCTAAGATCATATCAACAACAATAAAATTCGTAAAACCTTCGGTTCTCAATAATTATGTCGCAAAGTCTTATACATATAAATTTGCGTGTACTCAAAATCATCGTAAAAATAATTAAAAGGACACAACCCAACATAAATCTAAAAGTGAAACAAGTCAAGCAAGATTCAAAACACCAACAATCTAAGGTTAAATATTAGCGAGGCCTTCGGGGAATTTCACAGATGGTGAAAACAAAAGAAAGAATGGTCGAGGAGTGATCATCATCATTATCAAAAAATTTTCAGTTCATAGGACATTCTCGCATCATTTCCGTGAAGGGTGGAAGACTACAACTGTTCACGGAGAAAATGTGTACGAGCCTATTAGATATTTCGTATAATAGAATTACTGGCAAGTCAATGACATGTCACCAAAATATTATTAATCCTGTCCTACATCATATTGCCTATTCCATATTTCTGTAGTTTCTTATTTTCCGCACCTCAGGTCAAGCAAAATCCTCAGTTTTTGAGAAAAGCTGCGTCTTCTGTTTTTTGCTATTGCAAAGAAGCTTAATCAATGTAATTCGTATTCAGTTGCAAAAAATCTGACTGACTGCTTAATTGAGGAAAACACCACTGAATGTACAGAGTCAAATAACTTTGTCAATAATAACGAAAAACGGGAAAACGTTCAAAATTTGGAATTGATGGAGGTGGTACATTTTTAATGTTTGGTCTTAACATTCAGTTAACGGAAAACGAAGAATTTGTACTGGTAAGATGAAGGTCTGATCATGAATCATCGCCACTGATTTGACGCTAGCAAACATCCTGATGGAAATTATGTCAGACATAAGCGTCAATTTGAAGAATGAGGGACTTACAGAACGATTAGCAACCTATTTCAGAACCACGTAAACTGGCGCGAAGAAGAGGCTTCAAAATTACAAGTGAAAAACTATTTAAATTGCGATCATCCACCACTATTCAAATCTAACAGTGATGAAACGTTCCCTGAGATTATTCCTCCATCAGAATTACACCTAATGCTGGGTCCTGTGGAAAGGTTATCCGGTCATGTTAGATTATTTAGAAAAATAATTTCTGGAATGGGAAAAATTGTGTCATACCTAACGCGAAATAATGCAAGGTAGTCCAGCATTTAAAGGTCATTACCGTAGAAAGTACTCAGAAAAAGTTAACCTTTTGCGTCCCTTGAAACTGCTGCGAAACTTTAGGTTACGCGATTATGTACAAGTTTCCGAAGACTTCAAGAATATTGTGGCATCATGTTTTGGAAATAATCTCGAACTAAATTTTAAAACTAGCATTGCAGCATTGAAAAAAAGTGACACCATTTTGAAAATCAGTATCACTTCTAAAGGTAATGCAGTTTTCTTCTATGTTGAGCATTTCTGTGAGAAGAACCAGATGGGATTCGAATTTTTCAGCG
The DNA here is from genome assembly GCF_010883055.1 of Belonocnema kinseyi. Taxonomy (NCBI): domain Eukaryota; kingdom Metazoa; phylum Arthropoda; class Insecta; order Hymenoptera; family Cynipidae; genus Belonocnema; species Belonocnema kinseyi. The sequence continues at coordinate 62,995,808 of NC_046657.1, forward strand.
AACAGGCGATAGAATCTGTACATTACGATTTCAAAACTTTTTTGTACAAACATACAGTACACACTTTCTTCTTTATTATAAAACTATAAAATTTTCAAACTAATGAACTGTTTTCAGATATACTTTCAATCCTAATATGTTTGCAAAGAATCCTCTTTAAATTTAAAAATAGAGCGTATAAAAAAAAATAAATATCAGAAAAATAAACAGGTCATTTTATAGCAATTTTTCTGAGGAACAATTTTTCTTGACTTCTTTTTTTACCTCGCCTTGCTTTCAAAACAACACTGAACTTTCGGTTTTTTAAATTTAGAAACATTTTTTTTTCAAAATAGCCTTTAAAAAGATTTTGGTTTTTATCTGAAAATAGATTAAACACATCCCAGATACTAAATCAAGAGAAATGTTCGGAATGTTTTACAACTTTAAGTTAAAATAATTTCAGAGGAACCGGGCATGTCAATAAGAATAGAATGAGTGAAACCTTCAATTCTTAACAATTACCTTACAAAGTGTTATAAATGTAAGTCTTGGTAAACTCAAAATCATGAAAAAACAATTAAAATGTCACACCTCACCATAAATAAAGAAGTGAAACAATCAAAGCAAGATTCAGTACTCAAATAATTTAAGGATAAATATTAGCTGGCTTTCGAGGAATTTGACAGATAAAGATAACAAAATAGAAGGTTTTTCTGTGAGTGATTATCATCATTATCCAGAAACATTCACTTTATCGGGCATTCTTGCATCATATCTGTAAAGGGCTTTCGCACGCTCACTTTTCAGGGGGATCGTTAAGCTCATTAACATATGTCGATTTTCAATAAGATATCTTACATCACTCGTAGGGTTATATACGTCTTTACTCTGGGAATTCAATATTCACAGAAAGACGAGAAGAAATCATTTGTTGAAAATTTATTTTATTAAGGTAAACCGGGGGAAGATGCCAGCGTGGGTAAGACGCCACAAAGCCATATCTTGTTTGTTTGTAAATAGATGGCTTGTATAAGTATAGTAGGAATG
>NC_046657.1:62996936-63002939 GCF_010883055.1 Belonocnema kinseyi
TTACATTTAATTAATAAGATTAATGTTTTCCGCATTTGTGTTTTTTTTATTTTAATTTTTTCCTTAGGTGTGGCATCTTCCCCCGGTTTACCTTAACTGAAAATTCAGTTTCACTTGAACTACAAGTATACGAGAAGTTGAAGAATTCGAAACTCCAAAGATATGACGGTGAAAGGGGCACCCATTCCTGCGAGGTTGATTTTGGGGGTAATGCGCAAAAACGCACAGAGGTCTATTGCGCATACGCCGAATTTAAGGCAGCACGCAAACGCGTGCGCCTGACTGTAAAATAGGGCAGGGACCAAGGGGAAAAAATTCCGTTCGATCCTTTTGAAGTCAAGACGGTCGAATATGTGGAGCGCTCGTTTATTAAAAGGCCGTATCCTTGGAGTTCGAGTGTATTTCTTCATTGCTTGAAAGTTGATCGTTTTTAGTTTAAAATTCAATAATATTAATCAAAATTTATGGATTTTTTACTTCATATTTTCATGTAGAAAATTCATCCTCGTGATTTCAAATTCAATAGATTGGTTGAAGGTTGATCTAATTACTTAAAAATTTATTTAGTCAGTTTAATGTTCATCTCTGAGATTAAATATTTAACTAAAATGTTAAAAATTTGTTTTTTATTTGACAATTGTTTGAACCGACAATTTTACTGTAGTGTGATTTTTTAGAAATTTAATGTTTTTAGTGGGAAATGAAACTACTTGGTTAAAAGTTAAAACCATTTCATAAAGATTTATTATAATGGTTAATAATTTAACTAATTTTTTGGAAACTTCTTTTCTTTTAGGTTGAAAACCAATTGTTTTGAACAGCAAATTTAGTTATCATATGTTTTGGTTACAGTTGATCGTTTGTCAGTCTTAAATCTGACTTCAGTGAAACTCTGAGACTGGGCAGATTTTGGGGCTGGATGAGGTGATGAATCACCCAGATAGTATCTTAGCTTAAAAATTACACTGTTTAGTTAAAATAATCTTGTTTTCGGTTTCCAAATTATATTCATTTTGCAGACAATTCAAGTATTTTGCTGATATTTATCTTTCTGGTTGAAAATACATATTAGTGGGTTGAAAATGCATATTAATGTATTACATATTTTGCTGAGAATTTATTTTGTTTTGAAAATGTGTGGTTTTAGTTGAAATTTAAACTTGTTTCCTACAAATTTATTCATTTTGCTATAAAGTTAATTGTTTTGTGGGGAACTAATCTTTTTGGATCGAAAAGTCGTCCTCGTGAATTGAAAATGCAACTGCCTTCTAAAAAAATTATCTTTTCAGCTCAACTATTTGATTAAAATTTCGATTATTTTTTTAAAAAGTTATCCCCTTTAACTGCAATGTTTCTTTATCTAATTTTTGGGGAAGTCTCCTTTGTATGTCGAAAATTGAACTGCTTTGTCAAAAATTTATATCTTTAGATTAAAAATTCACCTTTTTTCAAAAACTCAAATGTATTTTTAAAAGTACATTTTGTTACATGAAAATTCGATTATTATGCCGAAAATGCAACTCTTTGTTTTTGAACCAAATTCTTCTCTACGAGAATTCGTCTTTGAAGGCTTAAAGTTCAACTATTTAGTTGTGAATGCAAATGTTTACTTTGAAATAAATACGTCAAAAAAATCATCTTTCTTGCTCAAAAATTCATTTTTTATAATTCAAAAATTTTAATTATAAGCAGTTTTAGTCTTTTTAGATACTTAAATTTGTAAGAAGGAAAATAGTGAGAAAAATTTTGTTATTTTTGGACTTTTCCATTGAGTGAACTGGAATAAGCTTATGCTTATTTGTTATTATTTTTTCTTATGTTTAAAATTACAAATATTGATTCTATTTTTACAGAACTGAATGCTCATGGACCGCCAGGTAGACTATATTCTCGACATTTCATGTATGGTAGAAGAGCGATTTTTGTGTGGGATGATCAGCATGGAATACCGATCCATCTTCAGTTTGCTCAAGGAAATATACAAATAACTAGAGAACTTCGAAGAGATTTTGTAATTAAAGTTTTTTTGGACTTTCAAGATGGCATATATTTTTTTGTGACCACGATAGATCATGAACACCATGAGTTGGTTGCAAGAGTTGACAATGCACCATTCTATAATAGGCAAGGATGTAAGTATTTCCGCAGCTGAAAAGAGGATCCAATTTTTGCTAAATCTGGGCAGAACCATAATAAGCCTTTTCCGCGATCAGTGGGAAATAATAATGTTGCGACCTTTTCCATAAAAAAATTAGCACCGCAAACAAATAGTTGACCAATTTCAAGGTCGCATATATTTTGGAAAATATTAGATAAATGATGCAATGTAATTTCGTATGTATGCCTTGTTTCAATTTGAAATTTAGATTCAATTTTCAACTAGATTTATATCAGATAGCTTTTCCAGTTTCAGTACATGAATGATTTAAAAGGTAGTTACAATATGTTATCTTACTTATATGGCTGTATAAACTAACAAACAAAAATCGAAACTTCCTGTGGCAAAAATGTACTGAAGTTTTGGTTTTTGAGTTATGAAATGATTAAACTGTACCAATCAGAAGCGCCGCATAGAAAGTCGAACGTGCGTGAGAGGGAGGCCAACGCTGTATTTGTGACCGCTGTCGAGAACTGGAGAGGCCGTCCCTAAGTTTTTTTTAATTTTCAATAAGATTTCATAAATTTTTATGACTGACTGTTATATGGCATGCAAATAAACGTAGGAGAAGAATAAAGGAATATATAAGAATAGAATATTAAGCAACGAGTGCAGGCAATAAGTGGCGCCGCGCAATTCCCTTAAGATTTCCTGAGTTTCTAGTGATTTTTTTTGAAATACCAAGAGATAGGGACAGGCGTCTATTGGCATAAAGAAATATGTTTTTGTGTCTACAAAAATATCGATGACATTTGTGATCACTAATTGCATATCGAAACCCCATCATTTGGCCTTGGTTTCAATTAGGTGTCGTTTCACCGAAGTTGAAACCACATAGTTTTTGTAGCATCAAAGATGTCCGCTGACAAAACAGCTAACAAAGCAAGATTTGCGGCATCGATTAAAACTTGTAAGTACCGGTTTCTACAATTTAAAAGTGGTGATTTCGAAACGAAGGACATCCCAAAAAGATTGAGAATTTGCAATTATAGACGTTACGTAGTATGCCAAGAGTCGTGGAAAGAATATTTTTCACTTGTAAAGTACTACTCCAAAGTTAAAATCGGAAAGGGTTCCTGCATGGAATTGTCACTGGCGATGAGAAATGAGCACACTATGCTAATCCTAAGCGTAAGAAATCGTGGGTTAAGCCTGGCCAACAAAAAGAAGCAGCAATAAAACCGAATACACATGGATGGAAGCTTAACAGCTATATTTGATGGGATCAGCAGGGTGACGTTTACTATGAACTGCTCCAAAATAACGATACCATCACGGGCGACATTTACCGAAAGCAACTGATAAAATTAAGCCGAACATTAATGAAAAACGGCCGCGATGCGAGCAGAAACGATGAAATTCTTTTTCTGAATGCAAACACACAGCCCCAGATTGCGAAATCTGTCAAAACATACTTGAAAAATCAGAAATGGAAAGTACTATCCCACCCGCCGTATTCTTCAGACATCGCGCCGTTTGATTACTACATCCTTTGATTTATGACACATGGACAGTCTGAGCAACTATTCACCACACTTCCTGAAGATACCAGAAATTAGCTTAATTTGTGGATAGCTTCAAAAGACGAGTCGTCTTCCCGACGCGATGTCAGTATGCTGCCAAAAATAGAAGAAAGTAGTGACTAGTGATGGACAATACTTTCAATGATCAACTAGTCACTTTTTAAAATAAACCCGCAATTTTACAAAAGCATCCCTGAAAATTAATGCAAGCTTCTAATAGTTACCAGGACACAAGAATTTATTTTTTATGTAGGCATCGATTCTAATTAAAATTACGCTGAACTTTTGAGTCTAAATTCATCTTCTTTAAAATATTAGCCTTCATTATTTCATTTCTCCCAACATTATATAGTAACTGAAACAAATTACTTATCTCTGCAAAACTCCAGGTGACTTATTTTCCTATTGGCCTATTGGCACAGCTTGGCTCAGCATTATTAGCTAACTATAGACTGCCCTAACGATGCTAAAATTCAGCTATGTTTGTAGACTCAAGAAATAAGTCAAATATACATAGTGTTACCTTAAGGGCATGTGATACTTACATTTACCCCGGCTTTTTTCCACAAAAATGAAAATTTTTAAAAACTGAATTCGCAGATGCTATAAAATATCATAACGGAACGTCCCCATACTCTCTTTAAGGGATAATAACATAAAAATTTATTGTGCAAAATAATAATTGTATGCATATGCATTATTTTGAGGTTACGTCGTTTTTCATATCTGCCTTTCCGATAATCTGAAAATTATTTATGAAATAAACTTTTTTGATTGCCTGCAAACAAGGTTACTTCCGGGAGATTAGTTACTATTTTTATTTGTAAGTTCAAAGTTTTCGGCCAAAAATATTGCCGGGGGAACCTAAAACTGGTAAAATCGACAATTTTCTAAGTATCACATGCCCTTAAACTACGGTAAATGTGATATCTGCTAGTACTAAGTTGAAAATATAGAGGCTTGCTTCTAAACTATGTAAAACTTTAGCTGAAAAACTCAGAAGAAGCAATATCGCGTATTTTCAATATTCAAAAATCTCCAAAACTCCATGAAATAATTCAAAAAATTTCGAAATTCAAGGAAGTTTTTTAAAACCATATACTAACCAAAAGTTTCCAAAGTATCTCTGAATTTGGAAAGTCCTGCCCGTGCCTTCATTCGTCAGAAAACTTACAGTTCAAAGAAATATTATGAAATATTAAGCATTTCTCTATCTTCATTGGAATCTGTTAAAATTCACTTGAAGTATTGAATTATTTTGCAATAACTGAGATTATGATTGCTAGTATATAATAATATTACATTCATAGAATTCGCGGAATTATAAAATTCTTGGAATTTATAGAATTCGATGATTTCAAGAAATTCGTCCAATTCAAGAAATTCATGGACGAGAATTTCATGAAGTTGACGAATTCCTTGAATTTCGCGAATAGCTTCAATTCCGTTAATGCTTTGAATTCCTTTAATTGCGTGATTTTCTTAAATCTAGTGAATTCGTTGAATCCATTGGATTCTTTGAATTTCGTAAGTGTCTTCAATATTGTAAGTTCCTTGAATTCCTTAAATTTCGTAAATTTCCTAAATTCTTGTGGTCTGTAGTGTAAGTATGCGTGCTAAAACGACTGGCTAACCTAAAACACAGAGCGGTTCTCTAAGACGAGCAGCGCTCGAATGGTTCCTCTTAGACGGGCACTCCAAGAGAGACTTTTTAAATTCAGGTATCGAATTAATAAATTTTGTCATTCGTACATCTCTTAATGTATACGATTTTATGAAGCCCCCCTCTCCCTGGGTCACTTTCTCGTATCCGCGCCTGCGAAATGCAGAATTAAGGGTGCGTCTCTAGCCCCCACATTGAATCAAAATTGGTTTGTTTCATATTAAATTTTAATATTTATTGTAAACCCTTTATTTTTAATCACAAATTTTTTTTGTTTCGACAAAGTTCCAGAACCAGGTGCACTAACATCTGAGACCGTCCTCATCTTTGGCAGAGAAGTTCGTATATTTCGTGATCCGCATAATAATATAACAAGCGTGAGATTTTCAGATAGAAATATAGTTCCATCTGAAATTGAGTGTGCGGCATACCAAATTAGATACTGCGACTTCCAGTTTTCTAACGGAACCATAAGAGTTTTTCGATTAAAGCGCGGATACTATATGGGAATGCATTACTATGATTAAAGTGACCATGGCTTATGTGAAGATGAATCATAAATTAAAGAATACAAATATATAAGAATGATCCAATATTTTTTTTATATTTATTTATTCCTAAAAAAAGAAACATAAGTATCTGAAAATTAATCTTAATAA
>NC_046657.1:63003039-63014910 GCF_010883055.1 Belonocnema kinseyi
CAGGCGGCAAAGGGATGTCCTCTTACACGCTTGCGCTAGACTTCAAACTCTGGATCGCAGCAAGATCCTCGCTACTCAAAGGCAGGTTCTGAAATGAACTTTCGCGCTCTGCGAGTGAACTGGTCTCAGCGACGGGTTTCATTCCCCCAGCATGCTCGAACAGCCGCGCGTGAAATGGTACCAATGTCTCACTCTTTCTCTCTATCCTCTCTCACAATTTCGTGGATGTCGTACATTTTGTTTCTCTTAAAGTGCCTTATTATTGTGCGTTCTTTTTCCTTTTGCGGTGCGCCAGTGGACACCAATATTTCTTTCTGGAAAACATATTTTTGGCTTAGTAACGAAGTGACGGCTACAAGGAAACATCTGTAATAATTAAAAAACTATTATTTTTTAAATTCTACAGAAGTTTTACTATGAGAATTTGATATAATTCACGATGAATTCTTATATGACTTAGTCATTGAAGCAACAGATATTTTAAAAATTTACTGAACAGTAGTCCGTTCAAAACAAAGTGAAAGACTGGGTATTTTAATGAACGCCTCTCAAATCCAAAAGACGGCAGAGTTCTGTGATTTTTAGGCCATTGAGCCATAGTTTCCAACATTAAAAAAATTAAAAATTATAGTAAAGCTTCTACATTTTTTCTATACTTTGTATATCCGAAGGAAGGAAGCAAGGATGGACGGAGGATACACAAGAGACACATTCGTTACTTACTGTATGTACAAAATTATACTTCTAGTGCCTAACCTAACATATACACGGTACTCATTTTAATATATAATCCCGAATATCGTCTGAAACACTTTATATACGAAGAAATGGTTCGGACAAAGGTTGACCAGAACCGAGGGGGACGTTATAGTGTATCATTAATTTTGATCCTGAAGTAAATTTTCAAGGTCAAATAGACGTAGGAATCTTTCCAAAAGAGATCACCTATTTTTTTTAGTGCGAATTTAAAAAGTGCAGGAAATTTCACTGCAAAAATGACCTGTGGAAGAATGGTTTCTGTGACCTTGGAATGGTAAAAAATTAAGGTAAAATGCCTGAGAAACGACCAGATGCCCTTTTTCTGAATTGTCTTGGTTTTTCGGGGTAAACAAATATTCAAGATGCTTCACAAAAGTCGATGAAATTTTAAGGTGTACATTAACTTGGCCATCATGACCTTCAGATCAATTTTCAAGGCCACTTGAAGGTCAAGACGATTTTTCTTAGATTGAACTCTGTGCCCGGATGATTTTTTTTGTAGACTTCAGGTAGTGGATTGTTATCAAAACACTAATGACAAAAAAAAATAAATACACTCTGTTCCTACTTTTAGTGTTACCCAGAAACAAAGGCATGGAAATAGTAAGTTTTGTCCTCAAAAGACCTACGTAGTGGGTTTCGCTTTCGTTTGGTACCTTGCTTGACTTTCTCTCGTTTTCAACTCTAACAGTAGTCAGCCATCATGTTGATATCCCAACATCGCTGATATCGCCTCCCCATCTCTTTTATATTCTGGTGGAAACATTCGCCTTGCTCTTCACTAAAGTCTCCCAGGTTGTCCGGAAACTTATTTATATGCGAATGAAGAAAATGTAGCTAAAAATTCATAAGGTAGCCTAGCTTACCAAAGTTTGTTACCATTTCTGAAACCATATTTACGGGAACACTTAGAAATAGTGCCCTAATTATGAGCAAGCAGCGTGGGTAATGTGATGTTTACGCTGAGGACATCAAAATACCTGTGTAAAAGTGGAAATATAGGGAAAATTAAAAAAACCCAAAAATATTATAAAAAATGATGATTGTTTTATTAGGTTATGTTCGAAAATTTAATCATTATGAATTTAAGCACAACTAATATCTTGCCAAAACATTTTTCCATTACTGGACATCTTCATTAAACTGGAAAATCCCATATTTGTTCTCAAATGTAAATGAGAAACAAATTTTTATTGAAAAGACATTATAAAAACGAAAACCTCCAAAACACCAGCGGGAAATGTATCCTTGGATGCCATGACTCAACACGCGTTCATAAAGTCATCAGTAGTAGGAAATAGTAGATGTGATCATGAAGACATCAAAATGAAACTCTTCATTTGAAAAAAGGCAAAAGATGAAAGGAGATGTGTTAAAATATGAAGATTAAGAACAAAAAGCAAAAACAATAAAAAGTTCTAAGAAGGAAAGAAAGAAATTAAATGTTGCATAGAGAACTGTAAAAGTTAGGAAGTTTGAAATTTTCAAATCTAAGATTGACAGAGTTTTTCCTTTTTAATAAAATAAGATTCTATAGTTAAACGCTTATTAAGATTTTTCTCAATAGTCCAAATTTTTCGATTTTCAGAATCAAAATCATGCGCAGTTTCAATTCCGTGTCTTAAAGTGCAGTGATATTATCTAGATTTTAATTACGGCGAGTATGTTCTATAATTCTATAATGTGCAGATGTCTGCTAGTGTGTCCAACATGACAACAATCGCAATTCGAGTAATTAAATTTGTAAACATCTGTTTTTTAAAAAATGTTCTCTTATTCGATTATAAATATTATTAACTGTGATTTTAATAAGTCTATTAACAAGATTAATGGGATAACCATTTTGAATTAAAGTTGCTTGTATTAGTTTAATATTTTCTGGTCTAAATTTAATGGAAGACAATTTAATAGCTTTATCTATGAGTCCGAAAATCATTCCTTTCTTTTGTGATTAAGGATGTTTCGATAAGAAATGTAAATACCTTCCAGACCATGTGGGTTTGTGGTACCAATTAGTGAGAAGCGATTCATACTTGGTTCTAGTGACAGAAACGTCTGAAAAATTTAACGTAAAGTTATTTTTCTTTTCAAAAGTGAATTTAATGTTAGAGCCAAATGAGTTAATTATTGCTAAAACTTCGAGTAATTTTGATTCAGGAATTATCATAAAACTATAATTAACGTATCTCTTATACAAAGGTATTTCAACATTTAAAGTTGAGGGACAATCAATTTCTAAATCATTCATCACAATGTCCACTATCACAGGAGAAAGAGGCGATCCCATGGCTACTCATTCCATTTGTTTATAATTTTTATTATTGAATGTAAAATATGTATATCTTAAGCAAAACTCAACTGCATTTAAAAATTCATCTCTTGCTATTAAAGTATATGGAGCTATTTCATCCCATTTATTTTTGATAATTTGTAGAGCTAGGTTTATTGGAATTGAAGGAAATAAGTTGACCACATCTAGAGATATAGGAGAATATTGTTTAGGCATTTAAAAATTTTTAATGTAATTGACAAACTGCCAGCTATCTTTTACAATGTAGTTAGATTATTCCATTAAACCTTTTAAAATGTTTGCGAGAAATGTAGCTAATTTAGAAGTTGAACTGTTAATGGTAGAAATTATTATTCTAAGGAATAATAATAATAAGGAATAATAATAATAATTCAGGAATGAATAACTGTTTACGACCGAGTTACAGCCAAATCTCATTCGATGAAGAGAACTCTTGTTGTCACTTGATAGGGAATCCACCTCATATAGCAATACAAGTTTTCTGATATACTTTATTCAGGAGCTAAAAAAAATCTTGTGAGATCCTTTACAATTCCTTGAAATATGAAGAAATCGCAACTTAAAATTTGATAAAATCCTTTAAACTGTTATTACAATTTTTTGAATCTTCAAAAATATTTTAATCATAAGACATCTTTTCAAATTCCTGAAATCACGTAAATACATATGAAATCTTTGCAAATCACTTCAAAGCCAGATTTCCTATGTATGCAAGTAATTTCTTCATCAAACTATTACTTTGAAAACGAATAATCTATAATAATATTCCAATTTTATTTAATATTATCATTTTTGTATAACGAATCATATCACTTATAAATTATTTTTCGCTTATACACATCCCTGCGGATTGAATCCAAAACCTAATGAAAGTAGGAAAGTTGATTACCCAATGATAGCCAAACAAGAAAAGAATCAACATTTGTTCATTATTTGCATTTAAATTACATTTAAAAATAATAAAGATACAAAAATCCCTTCCACATATCAGTTGCGAATTAAATACAATAATCCTCTTAAAACATATAAAATAAATTAGGAATTGCCTTCTATAAGTTATCGTAGATGACGTTATTTGCTTTTGCCAACTGTGTGTTTCATTGTGCGTGATTATTAAGGGTACGTGACTGAACTTAAAAACTAATATCACCGAAAGTTATAAACTTTATTCCAATTTCGCTGTCAACGATATAATACATTATTATTTAAATATTTTTACCTTGATCCGACTCCAGATTAGAAATAATATTATATTTCAGTTTATCTTTTTTCCATTCATTTAATGAGACAAATAATGTAGAGAATCTTTATTTGAAACAACTTTACCAATCCAACGTGGAAAGATCTCATTATATTATTACATTTTTATTTAGAAGAAAGGAAAACAACGGCTTGAGGAATTCGTACCGAGCGGCGAGAAAGAAGATAATTAGTCACCAATAGTTGCATAACTATTGTAATAATTTACAATGCAGTTTTTGACGTTATCGTGTATTTCAATTGTCGTATGTAATGATATCAATAAATGTTATTACAAATTATTTACAACATTAATAAGTAAAAGTTTTTTAATATACGAGATATATATCTATAATATATATCTGTTACTCATTTTGTATAATTTTCTTTAAAAAAACGTTTCTCTGCTTAATTGCAGTTCTCCCTTTGGAGAACCAGTAAATATTGTATTTTTTTCTTGTTCTCATTTTAAACATAGGGATCTTAGACTTTGGTTGAGCGAAGTTAACTTTTTCCATTTACTCTTCTAAATCATGCCGAGAGAGGAAGGTGAGAATAGAAAATTGGTCAGAACCAGAAAATACAATGGGACCGCCATTTACTGGAACCTGATATACCATTGTATTTGGTTATGAGGTGGTCCAAGGAGTCGAGAGGTAGAAGCGCTTCAAGGTCAGCGGAGTTGTACAGTTTAAGATTCGGTACAATTCGGAACAGTTTGGAGAATCCTAATTTGGCGTGAAGACCTTTGAAGCCATGCCCGAAACCCCCGATAAATCGCGGTCCCCGTGTAAATGAATTTTCTCGGATTGTATCTTGATATCTCTTTGCGTAAAACATTTTAAATATTGTCAATCGACAAAAAAATTAACAAGGTTTCTAACGATACAGTTGAACTCCAAAGGTGCGAGAAGTTTGGAATTCGGGAACTGTAAAGATACGAGTGCAAAAGTTACTCCAGTTCAGTCCCATACATTACTCATTTTTTATTTTAGTGTTTGAATCAACAAAACAAAATTTACAAAATTAATAATATTAATTTTGGGATAGTTATGGTTTTCTTGAGGAACAGGAAAAAATCAGAAAAATATAACATCAAATCATACATTTCTATAATTTATTTTGTGATATTTTTTCACATAGCTAATGCTATTTTATCCATGTATAAGCTCAAACTGAATTCCCATCCAGTATCCGGACAGTGTTACGTAAAACCTTATATTGTGATTGCTATCGTACGGTTTCACATCGGTAAAAATTTGGTACCTGCGGCAATGATCTTCAGTTGGAATTACATTTTTGTCTGAGAATCTTATGTCGGTTAATTGCTGAGTATACTGATCACGATATATATCCACTTTTCTGGGAAAGTCATTTATGTAAGTGGACAAAAATGGAAATACATCTGGGCCTGGAACTTTGTAAAAGAAATATTTGAAATTAAAAAATAGGTTCAACATAACTTTCAAAATTTAACACTAATCAAATCAATGTGATGTGTATGGGGGGGGGGGGGGGGGGGGGGGGTAAGCAGCACAAGCCTAATTTTGCATGTTACCATCGCAAATCCAAGGAAGTGGGCCAGAGAAAGAGGGGGACTTCCTAAAGTTGTATAGACATAGAATATTAATAATTGAATTAACCAGCTGCTGTATACCCAATTTTACAAATTTAATATTATTTGAAACAAACAAAAAATAAACCTTAGCGTGTGTACAATAATTAATTAAGGTAAATAATAATATTACGAACAATTCAATGGATTTTCAGAAACTTTAACGAAGTTAATGGTTTTGCGAAGAATTTCTTGCACTGCACAAGGATTTCGAAAGATTTTAAAGGTTTTTAAGGAATCTGTATTATAACCAGAGAATAACAAAATTTTTTTAACGGTTTTTCAAACTAGATAGTGCTAGGAATAAGAAATTTGTAAATAAAATTTTTTCTGAAAAAGATCTTCTCCTTTGCTCCACTAGGAATCGAACCACAGAACTTCCGATTGCCGAAATTGGCGAAATTTATATTTCTAGGGCTTTCAACTACATTTGTAAATATTTTTGTTAGAAGCCTCCATATCCTTTACCCAGGAGAAGAAAATATTGCATTCAGAAATGCAGAATCAAGGGTGCTCCGCCTTTGCCCACATGCACGGCTTGGTCTCGGTTTACGGTGGCTCTAATAACATCACTGATTTTTATTTAGATCTTACTATACAATCATTCACTTATTTAATTTTCTAATTTAAAAACATGGCGCAATTTTGTCAATATCCGGGCAGCAAATAATTGGCTAAAAATACTGAGTCAAAATGTGCCTATTTAGCTTATTCTATTTCCAGATTCAGATTTGTATTCGTCACGGGGCCATAATCTAGAAATAGGTTACTTTAAAAAAACCTTAAAATTTTGAAATTTCAATTGGATATATTAATATTTAAGGACTGGGAGTCAAGAAAATATTAAAAGCTTTTGTAAATATGCAACTACCTTACTACTATTTACAAAAATATGTCACTGGTGCCACTTTTTTGAAAATTTATATCGAGGGGGAAAATCCAAGAAATAATGCAAAGAACCTGAAAAAAAATTAAATTTCTAATAAAGAACATAACTGTTCCTATCCACAAGTGATTAGTGCGAAACAAAGCAATACTTTAGCATTACTTCCATCCGGCAGCATTAATATTCAAGAAATAGAAAGATTAGCGCCATATTAAGAAAAAATCAGAACTTTGGCACAAATTCTTATCATGCGGACAGTAAAAAATGAGAATACTATTGAAAAAAATTTAGAAACAATAAAATAAATTTTAAATTTACTAAATAATTTCAAAAATCTATACAGTCGACGCTATTAACCTTGCCGCGGATGGGACCGTAGGGGAGTAAGTTTCTTGGAAAGGATGTTCCCCCACTCTCGAGTCTAATCTTGATGCGTGGTACTTGATGCTAACTGTTTCTCTCGCTACTTACGTTGCCGTGCGCGGATCACTGTTTACAAACAGTGAAAGTTCGATTTTCAGAATAAATATTGTGCAAGTACAATGAAACTCTTTAATAGCCCTCCCTTCTATAGCCCTTCCGAGAATTGACGCCGCGCCGTATGTAGGTGTAACAGGTGCTGCGCGGAGTTCGCGGCATATGCGACTGTCACTCAGGCGAGCATTCAGGTGTGAACAAACAAAAGCGGAGCGGGATATAATGAGTTAGTTGCCAACCACTGTCAGCCATGAAATCGGCGCTATAGAAGAGTTTCACTGTAATTATCTCGCATTTGGACCTAAACCATTGACGACAACGTAAATAGCGAGCGGAATAATTCTCGGATGTCGAGCCGTCGCTGTTGTGGCGGGGGAAAAGCTCGACCGAGAGTTAGGGGAAGCGGCAAGGTAAATAGCGGCAAGGTAAGTAGCGGCAAGGTAAGTAGCGTCGACTGTATCACCTTAGCATTCTCAAATTTGAAACTAGTTTGAAAATGGAAAACAATTTACACTGTACCGTCACAAGACTGGCCTAGAAACTTGAAATACGAAAATACGACTAAACAACATCTAAAAACAACTCCTTCCGATTTCTGTAGTTAAATTAATAAAAACCTACTTAGCAAGCATTGCTAAGGCATTATTAATTGAATTAAAAGTTTGCGTTTAGGGTTTGTTACAAAATCCAGTCATTAAGATACGTCTTCCGAAAACATTTTCATGAATTATTTTTTTAATACACATGAATTTTTAACCAAAAATATATCAGACAGTTTTAATAATTTTAATAAGGGGTTGCTTTTAGATATGTTTAGAGTGAATTTTAGAAAAGAGTGCATTCATAGATTCCTCTTTAATGGGATTGCGATGAATTGATTTTAATTTTTAATTTTATTATAAGGCAAATACAATTGTATAAAATTGTCCTCCTAAGTCTATTAAAGAATTGAGTTTAGAGGCTGTTCAAGTATATTGTCGTTTAGACTGTGTAAAAAAAGTTTTTACAGGCATTGTGATGAGTAACTTTTAATATTATAATTTCATTTGAAGTTTCAACTTAAATTTGAAAAAATTTGGAAATTATACAAATTCTTAAAATCTTTGAATTATTTACTAAGATTTATTATTTATTAGCAGGTAAAAATTTGTTTCATTTATTGTTTTTTTCTTCTTAATTTTTAAAAATGTTCAATAATAATTATATCAGAAAGCCTTATTAAATACAGTGAGGGGTTTCTTTAAGGGGTTTTAAAAATATCTAATAATGGAGGGCGTGTTAAGGAATGTTTTCTAAAAGCATCGTAATGAATTTTTCAAATTTAATTTAGAGCGAGATAAGTTGACAATATTCCTATATTGTCTACGTTACCGTGTAGTGAATTCTAAAATTCGGTAACAAATGAACATTCAAAGTGAAAACGTGATTTTCAAAGTAAGTGTTGAAATTTAATTTTAAAACAGTTAAAATTAAAGATCAAAGCATCCACTACTCGAGTTTGTTGTTTAAAAAAATTATCTTTTATTAAAGCTCCTTCGGCCTTAACGAATTTATCATAATGACTTTAATACATGTTACTCATTTTGCATTATCTTTTATACTTAGCTACACTGAAAAAAGTTTCATTTCAATATAATTATATATTTACAATTACATGAATCTAATACATTCCATCTGAATGATGAAAATGTAAAAATTCAAAATTGCCCGCAAAACTTTGGGCACTATAGAAAAATGGTGAAGAACAATTTAATAGGTTTATTCTAGGCCAGACGTTCTACTGTTGACCATTTTACGCTCTTTTGCGTTTTTTGGCAGTAAATTTGAAATTTTGAATTTCTCATGGCATTTTTTAAGTTTAAAACGAGAACGGTTCAAAAGGAAATTCAAATTGGAAAATTCCTTCGAAAGTTATATTGGCAAAATAGTTAAATTTTTTTTCATTGGAAATTTTCCTTAAAAAAGATTAATTTAATGTCAGAGATACGAACATTAATGAAATTAAAGGGTTCCTAAACAAAAAGTTGAATTTTCAACTAAAAACATAAACGTATAAACAAAAAGACTTATACCATACCGATCCCTTATTGCAGATAGCCTGACTAATTTCAATAAAAAATTGGTTTTAAGAGTTGTACAAATATCTCATTTTCTAGTTTTCGTTGTTAATACGATAATAATGTGTCCCTTATACCAATGCTGCCAGAATAATCTGATGATAAATTTTTAGTTTGTATACATTTATTACTATTCAATGACGGTAGAATAGAATAAATTGGGTATGTCCAATTTTTCTTTAGGAGATTTTAGAGGAATTTGAAAACAGATTTCGAAGTTTTGAAAACTTTTCGGATGTATTGTACAAAATTCTAAATCATTTCCCATTTTATGGAAAATGTTAATTTTATATCCGTTAAGAAAAAGCGGTAAGCCATCGATATAATATTTTTAAAATAACATGACACTATGTATCTGCTATTTTAAAAAACGTATGTTACTATTGGGTACATTTTAAATTTATTAAAAGACTTCGAGTCTTTCCATGTCAAACTTAAAACTTTTTAAATATTTCTTTTAGGGAGACGGAAAGTTGCAAAATTATCAATTCTGCCATTGACCTTCCCTACCCAGATTCATAAAAAATTTTGCCATATTTTCAGATTTACAAATTCTTACGTTCCACATTGTTAAATCTTGCTGCATTCTCAACTTTTGCTATTGACTTTCTGTTTCCACGATGTAATGTGGTCACAATAAAATATCCAATGCCTTCTATATGTTCCAAATATTCTCTAATATTGTTGGCACTTATCTCAGATACGTCAGTATTGCCCCTATTTAACTGAATACGGGTTCGTATTCTATTCTGATTTGTCCACGCAAGAACTCGGTGTCTACAATATGTGAAGGGCGTAGGCTCATTTGAACCTGTAAAAAGGAAGTTAAGATTTTTGATTTAAAAAATATAGAAGATCAATAATAAAAAAGTGAAAGACTTTTCCAGTACATTCTAACGAAAATCCCAAAACCATTAAAAATCATATCAAATTCTTTAAAAGTTTCAAAGAGCCCAAAATTCACAAATATACAACATTTATTTTGTTTCGAAGAAGGGATTTCACGAATATACAAAAAGTTATTTCTAAAATTCGTGTTCTGTTATTGTCATTCTTTATTATTAATTTTACACAATTCGCATTTGCGGTAATTCATACATATAATCGCACATTTACACATCGCGCATTTACGTCGTACGATATCGCACCGTGTAACTAAATCATTTTCAAATTAAAAGCCGTTGAAATTGATGATTCTGTGAAATACACATCTTTCTAATTGATAAGTTTCTTCACAAAGAGCTCAAGGCTTTTCCTCTTTAAAAAATTAAAACGTTAAAAAAATATCTAAAACGGATAAAAAATTCTGAACAGTCGAGCATTAATTTGAACTTGCGATAAATAACACATATGGCCACGTCCCATGACTGTAAGATGGGTGGTCAAATGGCTCAAGGAAATTCATTTAAAAAGAACAGGAAATTCAATCACGAATATAGTTCGTTTCTCGATGTCAGGCCTCGTGTGTGCAACGTAGAGGGGTTTCCGAAAATTGTAACGATGTAAGCTGTACTTAGAACAATTTGGTTATGAAGACACTATCGATTTAGAAGTCCAAATCTGCCTTGACGGCTTAAGATTTACAATCGCGGAACAAACGAATTGATTTGCAAGCTCTTATGAACATGCATTATCTTACACGTGGCGATGAAAAAGGGGTTAAGTTCGTTCTTCGTCTATTAAACCAAACTTTTAGATGAGTAGCGGGACGGCAAGCTTGTTATTCGCAGACAACTTGTTGAACGCCGACAGATTTGAAAGCTAAATCTATCAAACAAGATAGTTGTGTCTGCTTGGCCTTCCGAGAGACTCATTCACGAATCTTGCGTCCTGAATGTGGCTCTGAGGCAAGCCCAGGTATGTATAGATCTCTCTAGTGTGAAGATATTTAATAGCACTTTTATCCACAAGCTCAGGGTCCAACAACAAAGGACGAGGTATTCGTTGGTATCGGGACACGAAAGATTATGCAAATGAACAAAAACATGCATATTATGCCGTCCAAGTATTAGCGGAGTATAAAATTTTGAATGTTTTCACGAAATCACTCCTGAAAGCCCGAATTATGAAAGCATAGAAAAACAGTTTTGTGAACAGCTCTTGGAGCGGAGGATGCATGACATCTTCCACAAAAGTATGGATGATTAGTTAATTTCCTATAAGCTAACGTTGGCTTTCCTTAAATTGCTTGGATCAAAGTCGTGCACGGAGGGTTTCATTTTAGCATGTCAAGATGGTGTAATTTTCTCTTCACCATACTGCCACCATATTTTGACCCATGACATTTCCGATGATAGCTCCAGATCGTTTTCTGCACAACCCGAGTATTTAGGACACATACTACGAGGGTAGTTCAATAAGTCCATAGAATGACCAACAGATGGCGCGCGAATCGCTCCAAATCATCTGTTTTCAGTCAGCACCGCTCCCGACTAGATATATGGTGCAGTCACAGTCCACATCTTCT
>NC_046657.1:63015010-63018233 GCF_010883055.1 Belonocnema kinseyi
TAGAGCTCCAAGGAGATTATGTTGAAAAATAAAAAAAAATCTACCCAAAAAAAATTGTTTTTATACTTCATTCTAAGGACTTATTGAACTACCCTCGTATCTAGTTGCCCAAATTATGCGGTGACGAACTCCATTCAGAGGCCTGACATAGTTCTCCTTGAGTTTGAGAGACGAACCATGATTATTATTGAGTTTCCGTACCGGCTGACAAAAACATCAAAGCCTAAAACGCCTCTCTACGTTTCAACAAGATGCTAAGACATTCGCGAGGAAAATGCAGAAGGCGCTCGTCCTTGGGTCTCTCCGCATCTCCAGGTTGCACAAGAATTGTGAAACTCTTTTTTTTATTTAAAAAAATATATTATATACTTACGTTCATTATCATTTTGATGAAACGATAGAAATTCTTGCACCTGCATCTCACTCTGTTGTCGTTGAACTTGCAGCTCTGATGAAAATCCTAATGTTTGTGGTGAAGATACATCTGTAAAATATAATATAGGGATTTTTATTCCGAAATTTTTCTTACGAATGTTTAAATTTTGCTATTAGTCCAGATTGAAAATTGCTCAAATGTAATTCCGCAGTCATTTAGTATAAAAATAGGTGCCAAATTTCAATGAAATAAATATATTTTGAGAATCTAGAAACCCTTTGGATCACGGTTGTCGGCTTGCTTGTGCCCTGTTTATATTCGAGGTAACTCGTCTTCGCAACGCCTTCATCTGTACAAGATAATACACTTGAACTCCAGAGATGCAAGAAGATCTGGAATAGGGAACTGCAAAGCTACTAGCGCGAAAGGGTTTACTACTCCTGCGACGTTTAGATTTTAGGGGTAATGCGTGAAGACGCACCTGAGCCGACAATGCTCACGCAAACTTCAAATTCAACGCAGCGCGTTTTCGCGCACGCCAGACTTTTAAATAGAGCGGGAGCAGAGAGACCAAATTAAGCTCCCTACTTTGGGATCGGGACGCATCATTGCATTGGTCCTAGCTTTACTTTAACCCAAAACTTGAATTATTAAAAAATGGATTTCGAAAGAACAACTGAAACAAAATTTTCTTACAAACATCTTTAAAAATAATATTAACAGATACAAAAAATTTGCCAATACCACATTTGAAACAATTTTTTATTGTAGTTTCGAGGTTATATCCTCTATTATGGAAACCGAAAAAGAACTTAATTCTAAAATCAAGGTAATACTTTACAACAATCTCTAAAATTTCAGTCTCCTTCATAACTGTATTTTAGAAAAATTAAATAAAATAACCTACATAGACACATCTTCCATTCTAGGCATAGATGTAAACACTTCAGTGTTCAAACCCTGCCTCACATTTTTTAATTGACTTGGAATCTTTTGACTGCGGTCCAAACAGGGTATGTTATTTGCCATTTCGCTTTTAAACAACTATACACGATCTAACCTCTGTATCGCTCCTTGTAGAGTCTTGAAGAGGGACTAATACCAGTCCGAAACGTTAACAAATGAGCTCGACTTAAAATAAATTATATTTCTGACCTCTAAGCCACATACGTTTTTTACCTTGTACACAACATCGGTCGCCTAAGGTTTTCTATATTTAACAGAAAATATTTATTCGATTGATTAATTGTTAAAGTGCCTAACTAAATGTCTAGAATTCTAAAGTTATTTATACAGGGTGAAAGTAAAATGGTGTCGAGAGCATTGAGATGGCGCCGACTAAGCCGACTTGTAACGAGCGGAACTCTATTTAGGCGTGAAAAGTTGGAATATTTAAAATGTTAATTTTAAAATAGGTCTTTAACTTTTTATATATGTAAATTTAAAATTGGCGATTCCTTTTCCACAATTAAGGATTTGGAAACCTAACTCCAGCGATGAAATCCTTGACTGGAAATCTTCTTAAGTAAAATTTATTAGTGAATTAATGAACAAATATTTTATTAATCTTGACTTTTAAACTTTATCTTTATAAACTTTAATTTAATATCTCGAGATAACTAACGAACGAGCCGCGGCTCTGTACCAGATTCTTCTGGTCCTTTACTTCATCGTCGGAAGCTTCGATGCTGTTTCAGCTGTCCTCAGCTTCCCTCACATTTCCATACATTCTTTCATTATACATTGGCCCTAATCCCTACTCTAAAATTCTATATTTCTCCTTAGCCTCCTAAATCTAACTACGGATTGCGTAATCAGTAACCCTCTATTCTCATGAAAATCCAGCGAGCGCGATAGATTCCAGGCCTGACTTTTTTATAAAGAGTTCTGTCATCGAGTGCTATATCAAAACCTAACATTTCCGAGACACTATTCAAATCGTTTTATTTTATCGCCGAAACGGCGAGTCTATGTCGACGGTTCAAAGGTAAAATCTAAATTATACATCCTGCTCTCGAAAGTTAATACTTCTTTCGTAAAATGAACATGATGTTAAAATTTAATCTTAAATATACATTCGTTCACATTCATCATACTATTCTTGACATTTTATTTACAGAAAGAATGCTTTATCGTTAAGTATATTTTCTTTCTCTTCATGCCGACTTGCCCGACTGTTGCTTTGCCAATCTTTTCTCGAAAGACATTTTATTCTCAATGCAAATGAACTCGCATTATATTTCATTTATTTCAAATTGTAAGGCCGCGCATTTCATGATATTGATGGTGCTGTTCGCAGCGGCACGAATGCGTATTATATCTGCTCATTACTAGACCGTGGAGTCTCAAGATGGTCCGCTTGCCTTTCTGATTAAAAGAACGAGCCCACTTAAAAACTCCACGAAAAATTCCTGGTAAAAGTCCCAACATAAGAACACGAGGGAAACGTTCCTTAACACAGTAGCGGTACTCCTCTGCATGTCTATTAAGCGACTGAGGACGTGGTTTGAACAGGGTGATCAAATCACAGAGCAGCTTTTTAGAACACTTTATTTTTTATACAAAATCAAATTTTATTGAAACAATTAAAAAGATGGTAAAAATACCAAATTTTATGTTTAATTTTCGATATAGTTGCCTTGAGCTCCTAGACTGTTAGAAAAAAGTCGCTGAATCACACCGATAAGTGAATTTTTTTCGCTCTGCAACTGAAGCGTGTTATCCCACATCTTTATAGGTGCAAAGTTCGGTGTCGAACGTGAGAGCGTACCTTTTTCATCTCAGCCATTGCGACTATTGACAGTTCTTGCATCGTTCTGGTGTTACATGTTGCGTAGGACAGCCTCG
>NC_046657.1:63018243-63019862 GCF_010883055.1 Belonocnema kinseyi
ATTCGTTTTCGGTGGCTAACTGGCTATTAGGAGGAGTTCCTAAGGTAACTGAATTTTGCAGGAAGTCAAGAGAATGAAAGTGCATGCAATTTTTCTATGTTATATGATCATAGAAAGATATAAGGAACTTAATTCTTAGTAAACCTTCTTAAGAAATTTTGTTGCACAATTTTTTTTAAGTTTATGTTGATTTACAAAGTGTGCTTTCGAATTTGTGTAAGTTTAACAGATATTGAGGAATTTTGAAGCGATGTGAAAATAAATAAAACTTGTGAAGATTTTTTTTGTTTGATTTTCTAAGGTTTCACGGAAATGAAAAAAACTCTTTTAGGTTCCTAGCAATAATTGTTTTCGTTAAAAAATTGATTTTTTAGTTGGTAATTCAAATGTTGAAAATTCGATTTTTTTTAGTTGAAAAAATATTTTCTTACACTGAAAATTGACCATTCTCAGTTAAACATTTATATTTTTTGGTACAAATGTATTCTATTTTTTTTAAAATTCATCTACTTTAATTAAAAATTCATTTCTTTGGTTGAAAATGCATGTTTTGATCAAACTTCTTTTATTTTCGTATAAAAGGGTTGAAAGTTTATGTAGTTTTTTGGAAATTAAACTAATTTCATGAAAATTTTTTGGTTGTAAATTTATTTTTTTAAATTATAATGTAACCGTTTCTCGTTGAAAAGTGATCTATTTTGTTAAAAAAATTTTTTTGTGATTTTAAACTTTATTTATAAAATTTCAAATTTCTGTTTTTTGTAGGACATTATTGGTTTTAAAATTAAATTATTTGTTTGCAAATTTGATTTTCTAATTGAAAATTTAAAGATTTTTTTGAAATTTTGTTTTTTTGAGTTTGATAATTATTTTTAGCTGAAAATGTTACTATTCAATTTAGCTTTGAAACATTATTTTTCAGTTAAAATTCAACCATGTATTTGAAAATTCATGTATCTTATTGCAATTTTGTCTTTTTTAGAAGAAGTCTTTTTGTACGTAAATTCATTTTTTGTCAAAAGAAAATCTTTTTTAATAAAAATTAATTTATTTTGTTGAAAATTCTATTTTTTATCTGAAAATTTAACTAGTCTATTTTTGGTTTAATGCTGATTGTGTCACTTTAAAATTCGTTTCTAAAGATGAAAATGGAATGAAAATGAAAATGAATGAAAAAATGGAATGGAATGAAAATGGAACCGTTTGGGAGCCGCAAAACAGAAGGTGCATGATTACCACTGTGAGTTCGTGTGTAAGCCGAAAATGCACGATTCGACTTCGGTTTTCTGCTGTACGATGATTGTCGATCTGATAGCTTCGGAAGACTTCGGTGGTCTTCTGTTTATATCTCGCTCCCCATTTGAAAGAAATTGAAGAAATTGGCGATTTGGATGTTTTGCGTGATTCTTAATTTCATGCATGCGTCGATTTTCAGGTTATGTTTTCCAGGTGCACATAATATGAATGTTATTGCTATTACATAAAAATATATATACGTACATACATATAATTAATGTTAATATTGTAATTATAAAATATTATATTCATATTGATGAATAGTTGACTAACTTTTAATAGAAATAGTTAAACTTTCAACTAAAACAATTAGTTTTCTGCAA
>NC_046657.1:63019962-63027194 GCF_010883055.1 Belonocnema kinseyi
AATATTATATTCATATTGATGAATAGTTGACTAACTTTTAATAGAAATAGTTAAACTTTCAACTAAAACAATTAGTTTTCTGCAACAAAAAAATTTTGAATCTAATACATAACTGAACAAAAAACATTTTTTAAATTGTTTTCAACATAATAGTAAAATTTTAAATAAAAAAATGACATTTTCATCCAAAAAGCTAAATTGCACATTAAAAAAGGCATTTCTAATAAAATACATGAACTTTGCACAAAAGAAATTTATTTTCCATGAAAACTAATTTTCTGAACAAAAAATTAATGTTTAATCATAGTTAAATTTTCGACAACAAATATTAATTTTCTACCAAGAAAGAAGAGTATTCAATAAAATACAAAAGATTTTTACTAAAAAAGATAACTTTTCATTTAAACATGGAATAGTTAAATTTGTGGTTAAAAAAAAAAAATTAATTTTTAACCAAAAAGAAAATAAATTTTCTACAAAATAGCTACATTTTCAGAAAACAAATTTATCCAACTAATTGATGAATCATCAACCAAAAAAAAATATGAGAAAAAAAAACGTTACAATTTTTAAAAGCTCTTGAAAAATGCTTACAAGTTTAAAAATACCTTAAAAGATTTCAAATCCTTTAAAATCTCATACTGAATTATTGAAATCAATTGAAAATGCCTTTGAATCCATTAAAATATCCTAATATATCTCAAATCCTTTAAAACCTCATATTAAATTACTGTCAAAAATTGAAAATTCCTGGGAACGTTTTAAAATACTCTCAAATATTTCTAAACCTTCAAAATATTTTGAAAAACCTTGGCATCTTTTTAAGATTTCTAAAGTAATTTGAAAATTTTTAAATAACCCTGCTAAAGGTGTTAAAATTCTTTGAAATTCCTTTAAATTATAAAAATAAGTTGAAAATTCCTTGAGATTTTTCAAAAAATACTCAAATATTTAAAATCCTTAAAAAGCTTCGGAAGACTTCGGTGGTCTTCTATTTATATCTCGATCCCCATTTGAAAGAAATGGAAGAAATTGGCGAATTTAATGTTTCGCGTGATTCTTCATTTCCTGCATGAGTCAATTTTGAAGTTAATTTTTTCAGGTGTATATAGTATGAATATTATTACTATTATACATATTATTAATGTTAATAATATAATTATAAAATATAACATTAATCTTAATTAATAGTTGACTAACTTTTAATAAAAATAGTTAAATTTTCAACTAAAACAATTAGTTTTCTGCAAATAAATGTGTTAAATTTGTGTTAAACAAAATATTTAAATTTTTAAACAAAAGGTTAAATTTTTAATCAAAAGGCTGAATTGCATAAGGCAAAAAGGCATTTTTAATCATATACATGAACTTTGCACAAAACAAATTTATTTTCCATAAAGTATAATTTTCTTGTAGTTAAAAGAAATTAATTTTTAAAGAAAACCAAAAAAAATTCCACAAAATAGTTAAATTTATTCCAAAACTTTCGAATTTGTCGTCATATTTTTTTAAGGCAAAATAATTTGCCTTAAATTCATTCAGATTCTTTTTTTAAAAATTTTTTTGAAATACTTTAAAATCTTCTAGAATATTATCCTACAGATGATTGTTCAAATTAAAAAATTATTAAATATTTGTCTGGGAATCTACTGATAAAATTTATTATCATGAAACCTTTCTTGATTTTAATTCAGCTTGTTTTTTCCAAATCTTTAACAATCTACATTTATAAGAATGAATATTTTCATAAGTTTCAAATTAACTTCAAATTGTTTAAATACTTCTAAATATTTAGTAAGCACGATAGAATTTTTTGTGATCTTGCTAATTCTGATTTAAATTTTGGAATCCATTTTCAAAAATAAAGAAATCATTTGAAATTTAATTATGAGTCTTGAGACAATTGTATTGTTATCTTATAACCATCAAAAATTCTTAGAAGGATCCTAATTGTCTATTTGAAACATTCAAAAATTTTCATTTGCTTACAATTTTTTTGAACATTATAAATATTTTAATTATTTTCGATTTTTTTCAAAGCTATTGAAACAACTACCAATAAAAAAAATTATTCTGAAAAAATTATTTTAATGTGAAAAAATGTGAATAATTTTTTATTTTCTCGGCGGCTGTTAAATTGGCGATTTCTGCGTAGTAAAAAAATATACAGTTATTTAAAAAATTAATTTGTAAGGAATATTCCAAAATATTTAAAAAGATTCCAAAAGACCTCCAAAATTTTCAAAGAACAAAATGAAAGATTTGAAGAAGATTTCTTTAATTCTGCAGGACTGAAAAAAGTCAATAACAATTTAAATAATTTAAAAATATTAGAAGGGTTAAAAATATTGAATGGTTTCGAGTGAATGAACAAATTTTTTTTAAATTCCTAGCAAAATATGAAAGATTTTAAAGCAATTTTTTTACATTATTTACATTACATTATTTATTGTTAATTAACCTTACAAATAAAACTTGTTAATAATAAGAATTAACTGACCAGGAGCGCTGATAGGGGAAAAAAATATGGATGAATTTTCAAACAAATAGTTAAATTATAAACTTATAAAGAATCAAATTTCCATCAAAAATGGAATACATGAATTTACAGAAAAATGTTAACAAGCAGATAAACCATGAAAGATTGATTTTGTATCGAACAAGACAAAATATAATCAAAATACTTGGATTTTTGTACAGATATCTAAAAATTTTCTCATAAAACATACATTTTTAATTAAAAGTATATATTTTTGAGCAAAACCAAAATAGTCAGATTTTTATTTTCAAAAACTATTCTAATTCCTAAATTTAGTAAATTTGAATTACAAAATTAAATCTTATATGTTAGAAATAGGGATATTTCTATTTTTGGTTTAGAAATCTTTTTTTTTTTTAATTCCACAACTAGGTTTAAAATTTGTAATTTAGATTGAAAATCAATCTATTTTTGTACAAAATTCATCTCTGAGAATTAAAATGTAAAAGAAAATGGAACTTTTGGTTGCTTTTGAGGTTTATTTTTTTTCTGTGAAATTCGACCATTTTGTCTTTTTAGTTTGGAAAATAAATTACTTGAGTAAACATTAGAGTTTTTCTATAAAAAATCAACTATTTGGTTGAAAATTTAATTTCTGGTTTAAAATTTATACTTTTGGGTATAAAAGTCAATTGTTTTGTAAAAAATAAGTTTGACTGGCCTAAAAATTAAAAAATTTGGTTGTATTTTTTTACGGACAAACGTTTTTTAGTTGAAGAATCTAAACTTTTATTGAAAATTCGTCCTTTTTAGTAGAAATTTTTAACAAAGAAAAATTACTTGTCTTCTATAAGAGATGAATTTATAATCCAAAAGGAAGAATTTTTAACAACCTAGTTGAATTTTCAATAGAAAAGGCGACTCCAACAAAGCAACGGCACTTTCGAAAGAATAATTAAATTCTTAACAAAATAATTGAATCTTTAACCAAAGTTTGGGATCAGACACAAAAGATGACTATTCTACCATGAAATAGGAATTTTAATCTAAAAGGGCCATTTTTCAACAAAAAAGTTAAATATTTGTCAAAAAAAAAAATATATCCTTAACAAAGTATTAAAATTTTCAAGAAAATAAGTTCACTTCAATAAAATAGTAACATTTTTAATCTACCAATATTTATTCTCAACCTAGAAGATGAACTATTAAATATAATAAATTCAATCAATAATTATTTAAATTTTTATTGTATAAAAATTTAAAATTTATAAAAAAATTGAAAAAAACTGAGAAGAATAATATTATTTAATAGTGGGTTTTTAAGCTAAAAAATCTAATGTTATAGAAAAAATTTACTATCAAACGAAAAGAGATGAATTTTATAATTTTTGAGGAACAAAAGGATTTTCAGTTATTTCAATCAAATGAAAAATACTCATTTTTAAACAAATTGTTGAATCCCCGACTAAAAAGATGAATTTTGATCAAAGGAGATTAGTTATTTACTCTAAAAGCTGGATTTATTAACAACATAGATAAATGTTATACTATAGAGTTGCATTTTCAACTCATAATGGATAACTTGTCAACCAAACATGGCATAGTTATGTTTTAAATCAAAAAATTTAATTTTCAACAAATAATAGACATCTTCAAATAAAAAAATTTGATTTATAACTGAAAGGTCGAAATTCAAAAAAAATTATTGCTTAAAAAGAAATTTAACTTATAACTAAGTGGTTAGATTTCTAACCAAAAAGATGCATTTTCAACACAAAAAATTTGTGTTGAACTAAAGTGTTCAACATACAACTAGATAGTTTAAATTTCTGCCAAAAGTATTATTTTTTCCTCAAAATCAGTTGACTTATACCAAGTTATCATTACCAAGAAGAAACATTCTAGTCAATTAGAAAATTTTTGTTTGTTTCATTTTTTGATTTTCTAGCTGGAAAAAATTATTTAAAAAAAACAGTTGAATCTTCAACAAAAAATGGATTTTTTGCAAAGTGGTTCAACTTGCTGTCAAATAGTTTAATTTGATAATAAATTGATGCATTTTTAAACTTAAATTATGAAATTTCTACCAAACAGTTGAATTCGTAACCCCAAAATATGAATTTTTAACAAGAAAGATAATTTTCAATCAAACAATTTAATTTACAACCAGCAATTAAATTTTCGGTTAAAAAAAATAATTTTAAACTACACGAAACGTTTTTTGAAATAAGGTAGTCTAATTTTCAAGCAAAGATTTGAATTTCTTGAAGAAAAATAGCAATAGCTGATTTTTCAAATAAAAAATTAAATTTTATATGAAAAATAATTGAATATACCCAAAAAAGACCAATTTTTAATAGAAAAAAATGAATCCTTCACAAGAACAGATTAGTTTTGAAACAGTTAAATGTTTAGTTAAAAACGTTAACTTTTAATAACAAAACATACTTTTTATTATAACAAAATAGTTTAATGGTCAAACATATAAATGAATTTTCAACTAAAATTTTCAATATGTAACCAAAAATAAAAATAAACTTCAAACAAATTATTACATTTTGGAACATCGTTGTTTAATATCTGAGCCAAAATACGAATTTCTCATAAAATATGGAATTTTAAAAAGTAGAATGTGAATTTTAAGAAAAAGAGTTGAATTTTAACAACGTGAGTTATTTTTTAATCAAAAAGATTAATTTTCAGTTAGAAATTTAATACTGGTTTGAGTCAAGCAAGCCCACTTTAATTTCAGTGAAAAAGTATTAAATTTGTATCAAAAAATAAATTGTCAATTTAAAAAAATTTTAAAAACGTATTTTCTACCAAATATTTCAATTTTCAACCAAAGTGATTTATTCATTTATTGTTGCGGTCAACGTGCAATGCCCTTTTCTACACACAATTTTCAAAAATTAGCATAATACTAACATAGTAAAATTCTAAACTGGGCATTCATGACATTAGACACTTGGTCGTGTGGTAAATTGGGTTCAGTTTTCTCGGCTTTTTTCCACAAAAATGATAATTTTTAAAAACTTAATTCGGAGATGTTATGAGGAATTATAACGGTCGCTTATGGACTCTTTTTGAGGGATAATAACAAAGAAAATATATTGTGTTTCATAAAAATTGTATACATGCACACTATTTCGAGGTAAGGGCCTTAAAATTCACAAACACATATCAAATTTAGCAAAATAAAAATTTCTAAATTTATCCACACAAAGAAAAAGAGTCCGAGAAAGTCCGTTAGCATGTTCGCTATCATGTCCCAAATTTTTAAAACAAAATATTTTTAATACACCAAACTCTCGCTTTCAGTCACCCCGTTCTCAGACTTCCTAGAGCTGCTGGCTCACGCAGTTTCTCAAGGGAGTAGAGTGAGAGCGGTTACGACATTACAGTTGCTTGAAAGCGAAAGTTTGACATTGTAGGAAAAAAGCCGAGGGAATATAACACTGCTAAATTGGATACAATTTACTAAGTATCACTCACATTAATTAAATTTAGCTACATAAATTTTTTTTAATTAACCCACCAAAGAAATGGTAAAAAATCGATAATGTTTTAAGCATCACATGTCCTTAAAGAATCCGAGAACATTACAGTACGAATTTGCTTCGCTACAAATTCGCGTGAGCACAGCATTTAGTCCGTACTTCAAGGATCCTGGAGTTCGCACCCACTAAAATAGAGTGAGACAGAACTATCTTTTTCGAAAGGAAGACAAGGACAGGCAAAGGTAACTCGGGATAGTAAGAAGTCCTTATTTACTGAGTGGCCTTACTATCGGACGACCTGATTGCGAGTTGCTTCTTTGGAAATCCTGGCACAGTTCAGTACGGGTTTTGGTCTTCTTTTCACCTTATAAATAATTAGGTTAGCAGCGATTCCAGTTGTTAGTAAAAGAGGGATAGGATTAAGTTTGTTAGCCTTTCGGCTGAGAGGGCTGGAATGCCAGCTATTTTAGCAGAAACAGGTGAGCTGGAATAGTAGCTAGCCCGTTAGCGAAGGAGACAGAGGGAGATAAGTGAAAACAACCAGTGAGAATTAATTTATGTTTATATGTGTATTTATTTAGAATATAATTAACATTTTGCATAACTAGTATTAGAGACAAGTTTCGCGTCGCAGGTAGTCACCTCGAGAGTATTCTAAAAGAGGTTTCCAGGCTTGCTATCCTAACCTAAGCCTAATTTGCAACTATAGGGTGGTTGAAAGGGTGCTGGTTTCCAGCTCCCAAACAAGTGACGTTCCGTGCAATTGCACACCATAATATAGCGGACTCAGCGTGGGCGTTGCGCAAGATTCGCGCGGAGAGGGTAGAAAATCGGTGGAGGGAGATGCGCGCGTCGAGCTACGCTGGCGCTCTACTCTCGTTTCTCGCCTCTACTCGCCCTGTCGCTTTACTGTCACGCTCGACGTTGCTTCTCGCTCTGTCTTTCTTAATCTAAGGTCTAATATTCATTTGATAGAAATTAAGTTGGTTTCTTACTAAATAAATAAACGTCGTTCGCGAGAGTTTTTATGATCTACCACTAAAATGGCCTCCCTCTATGCAAGCCGCGTATAACACAATATACAGTCACAGAGTCATTTTAGGTGTGTGCAAAATAATCTGAACGAAAATGACAGAAAAATTGATTTTTTTGTTGACTAGATTTAACAGCAGGATAGGTCTGAAAATAAAAATCTTGACGCTATCTTCGGGATGCTTAACAGTGTTCTTATTCCATCATAGTTATGTTCTTGC
>NC_046657.1:63027294-63031701 GCF_010883055.1 Belonocnema kinseyi
CAGAAAAATATAATGTCTCAAACACTAGTGGGTTCTTTAACATTGAATAATTTCTTATGACGAAGCTCAGAGATTTTAGACTTTTATGTGTAGCATCAGAAACTTGGTCATTATAAGTAAGCTCTTTGTCCAAGATCATGCCTTATCGTCACTTTTATTCGCGTAAAGAATATTATTGAGCATTTCTCAGTATTGAGCCGCAACCCATTGAGCGAGCCCTAATCCTAGAATCAGTCAAGATCATTTTGCAGTTCAATGCAATATAAAAGGGAACGAATCACTTTAAAAAATTTCAATTCATCAGCATAGAGTAATAAGAAAGACAATTTTAAGACGGCTCCAAAATCATTGACAAGAAGGATAAAAAGTGCGGCTCAATATTTGTCCCCTGTGGCATCCTAAATGTTGCATTGAAGCGTTTATAATTTCTGAAGAAACAAAATTATCAAATAACGTATACAGATATGTATAAATTGATAAAGGCCTATCTTAATCCCAAACACATCCTATAGGCGATCCACGCAATTTTAAAATTAAGCATAAAGAAGGAGCACAGATAACGGCAAAATCACTTGCTCAGCCATCTTTTGATTTTTTTAAATATTAAGATATGTAATAACTAGCAAAAAAAGAAGAGGTTTCAATCAAATAAAAGAATTCTCAACCAAAACGTTAAACTTTTGAGAAAGAAAGACAAAATATATATTCATTTTTAAGGAAGAGTTCAACTTTAATGCCTAGTTTTTAAATTTTTAACTCCAAAGATGCATTTTTAAATAAAAAGATTAATTTTCCACTGAAAAAATGACTTTTTAACCAAATTCAAGAATTTTAAACAAAAAAGTTGTTTTCAAGAAAGAAATAAAATTGTTTTTTAATTTTAGAACAAAGATCAACTCTGAAACCTGTTGTTGAATTTTTAACAAAAAGATTAATTTTTTACATTTAATTAAAAAATAATTTTAAACAAAATTCAAGAATTCTCAACCAAAAAGTTGAATTTTAGAGTAAAAAAGATCAATTTTTAAACAAAAATATATATTCACTAATTAATTCGAATTTGGAAGCTAATTAAAGAATTCTGAACTAAAAAGTTAAATTTTAAAATCAACAAATGAAGTTTTCAACATAAAGATTAATTTCCTACCAATAAAGGAGAATGTTGAATCAAATTGAAGAATTCGCAATAAAAAAAGTAAGATTTTTAACGAAAACATAAACTTTCAAACAAAAAGATTAATTTATTCCCAAAAAAGACCAAATTTCAACACAATTCCAGAATTTTTGACCAAAAATTTTGGTGCAAATTTTTTAGTATTAAGAAAGTAGTTCAACTTCAAAAACTAATTTTTTAAATTTATATAAAAAAAAGTTGAAATTAAAACGAAGATTAATTTTTCGCAGGAAAAAAAATGTAAACCAAATTTAAGAATTCTCAACCGAAAAGTTAAATTTTTAACTAAAACAGATGAATTTTCAAACAAAAATATTAATTTACTAAAGATGTTGAATCTTTAATAAAATTTTAGAATTCTCAACCAAAAGTTACATGAAAATAACTGTATTTTTAAACCAAAATAATAATTGATCAAAAAGGAGAATTTCCAATCCAATTTAAGAATTCGTGATTGGAACATTAAATTTGTAAGCAAAGCATGAACTTTCAAACCAAAATATTAATTCACCACCGAAAAAGGCGAATCTTTAACGAAATTCAAGAATTTTAAATCAAAAAGTTAAATTTTTAAGAAACAAAGAAATTGATGTAAAAATTTTTTAAAACTAGGTCAATTTTATAACCTAGTTGTTAAATTTAGAATCAAACAGATAAAAATTATATAAAAAGATAAATTTTTAAACAAAGGAATAAATTATTACCAAAAAGGCGAATTTCCAATTAAATTTAAGACTTCGTAATGAAAATGTTAAATTTTTTAATAAAACATAAACTTCTAAAGAAAAATATTAATTTAATACCAAAAAAGACAAATTTGTAACGAGATTCAAGAATTTTGTAACAAAATATTAAATGTTTAAGAAAAGCCGAATTTTTTTTTACTTTATAAAAGTAACAACTTTAGAACCTAGTTCTTAAATTTGGAACCAAACAAGAAGTTGAATTTTTAACCAATACATGAATTTTTTAAAAACAAAAAAAAGATTAACTTACGAGCAATAAAGACGAATTTTCAACCAAGAGGTTGATTTTTCAAGAAAGAAAGAAATTTGTTTATTTGCTGAGAATTCTCAACCAAAAACTTGAATTTTTAACTCAAAAAGAGGAATTTGTTGAGAAAATAAATTAATTTACTACCGAAAAATACGAATTTTAAATTAGCTTCAAGACTTCGCAACCAAAAACCTAAATTCTTGAGAAAGGAAAGTTTTATTTTAAGAGATTAGCTTAGTTTTATAACCTAGACGTTAACATATAACCCAAAAATATAATACTTAATCAAAAAAAATTAAGCTTTTACCACAAAAAAAAACGAATTTTAAACCAAATTGAAGAATTCTCAACCGAATATTTGAATTTTCGATTGGAAAAGTTTAATTTTTGAAAAAAAAACAAAGATTATTTTACATCCGAAAACATTAATCCCCTGGAAAGGTAGTACAAACGTAATGTACTTTTAGAATCAAATTTAGGAAAATTTAGAGAGAAAATTGTATTTAACTGGACCCCGTCCCCTAACATTTACCAACAGTAAGTTTTGTGAGTACCTGCTACCCCTAAAGTGGTACCTTAGTTTATAGACAATCCGTCAATTCACCTGACCCATTAGTCAGACAATTGTCGCATCAGTTTACACTGCACTGGTCTTAAGTGGTAAGCCCTGATCTAGGCCAGCCAAGTGTTGACTTCGCCGCGGCCACTGAAGGACTGTCAGAGTGGATGGCCAGAGATTCTGGTAGGATTGTTTTGTATAATTTTTTGATTTTACGACCTGTCGGTACGCCCACGACGCCAATTCTGTGGATTATTACGATTAGTTGGATCATGTACTTGAGAACTAAGATTTGGTTGATAGTCCGAGTAATAGGGTCCTGGTGGTGCGTGAAATTGTGGTTGTGTTGAATATTGCGAAGTTTCTTGAGACGGATGATATACAGGATATGATTGACCTTGTACTGAATTATCGGAATTAGATGAGCGCTGTGAAGGACTTTCTATAATTGGTGAAAGAGTACGTGGAATCGAGTAATTAAAACTTTGTTGTATTTGTGTTAGTCGTAATTGATCTTGTAGTTGTTGTACTTCTCGTAGATGTGCTTCTTGCACTAGTCGTTGTTGTTCTTCGTACTGATGTTGCATTCGCGTTAGAAGTTGCTGTTGTGTTGGTTGTTGTTGTTTTTTTTTTTTTTTCTTGTTTTCGTATCTTTTCTGTTTCATTGTAATGTGATATTTTCCCTTCTGCTTGACTTATTTGTTTCTGGAGTCTTCTGATTTGTTTATCTTGTTTCTGCTTTCTCAGGATCGCTGCCTCTTTTGCCGCTTCACTCAGATGTTTTCCTGCTCGTGCATTTATGTCTTCTTGTTGCTCATGTATTATTTGCTGTATTTTCGTATTCCAATGCCTTACTTGCCCACAAAGAACTTCCACTTCCGGCCTATATTTCGACCTTCTGAATCTCTTTAGCAGCTCAGCTTCATCTATAGGGGAAGAGGTATCTAAATTGTATTCGTGACACCAGGCTTCAGCTTCAAACTGGGGTCTCGCAGGTAGAGTACCATTTGCAGGTTCTTCATATAAATCGAAAGCCGTGCTATGATTTGTATGAATCGCAGGTCGGGGGGAATCACTAAGACCACCAGTTTCAAAAGCCTGCACCTGAACTGCCACTACAGTATCGTATTCAATCTGAATATTGCGGTGAAGTTCATTGTAGTCATATTTACTTTGGTGTTCAGCCCAATTCTGCATTAGCCTTAACCATTCTTCATTCTCAAGGCGTCGACGATTAGTATGAAAGGGATGATCCACTTCACAGAAGTAAATATCGTATTCGAGCAATGGAACAATTTTATAGCCTGAAATTCTTCCAATCAGTTTCGGGTTTAGCCCCTCGTCGTCAGCCACAATTATATCTATTCCTTTCTTAGGATATCGGAAGTTTTTATATAGGTTTAGAAAAGAATTTCGTGGGTCTGAAGAACCGTCATCCTCTTTATGTTCGGATTCAACTTCTGTAAAAAGAGAATATTGCTGTATAAAGTTCAATGATGAATTAGGACAAAAATTAAAAGAAAAAGAGTAAAAATAAATACTTAAAGTTATATTCAACTTAATTTTAGAATTAACTTGAATTAAGGAAGTACCTGAATTTAAGTGTGCAAACTATCTTGAATAAGCACTAACTTTTCTTAAATGAGAAATCAGAATTTTTCTACTGGAATAAAGTAAA
>NC_046657.1:63031801-63032865 GCF_010883055.1 Belonocnema kinseyi
ATAGCACGGCTTTCGATTTTTATGAAGAACCTGCAAATGGTACTCTACCTGCGAGACCCCAGATTGAAGCTGAAGCCTGGTGTCATGAATATAATTTGGGTAACTCTCCCCCTATATATGAAGCTGAGCTGATTAAGAGATTCAGAAGGTCGAAATATAGGCCGGAAGTGGAAGTTCTTTGTGGGCAAGTAAGGCATTGGAATACGCAAATACAGCAAATAATACAGGAGCAACAAGAAGACATAAATGCACGAGCAGGAAGACGTCTGAGTGAAGAGGCAAAAGAGGCAGCGAAGCAGAGAAAGAAGAAACAAGATAAACTAATCAAAAGATTCCAAAACCAAATAAGTCAAGCAGAAGGGCAACTATCACGTTACAATGAAACAGAAAAGATACGAAAAGAAGGAAAAAAAAAACAAATACAAGAGCAACAACTAACGCGAATGCAACAGCAGTACCAAGAACAACAACGACTACTACAAGAATCACATCTACGAGAAGTTCAAGAACTACAAGATCAATTACGACTAGCACAAATACAACAAAGTTTTAATTACACGATTCCACGTACTCTTTCACCAATTATAGAAAGTCCTTCACAGCGCTCATCTAATTCAGATAATTCAGTACAAGGTCAATCATATCCTGTATATCATCCGTCTCAAGAAACTTCGCAATATTCAACACAACCACAATTTCACACACCACCAGGACCCTATTACTCGGAATATCAACCAAATCTTAGTTCTCAAGTACAAGATCCAACTAATCGTAATAATCCACGGAATTGGCGTAGTAGGCGTACCGACAGGTCGTAAAATCGAAAAATTATACAAAACAATCCTACCAGAATCTCTGGCCATCCACTCTGACAGTCCTTCAGTGGCCGCGGCGAAGTCAACACTTGGCTAACCTAGATCAGGGCTTACCACTTAAAACCAGTGCAGTGTAAACTGATGCGAAATTGTCTGACTAATGGGTCATATGAACTGACGAATTGTCTATAAACTAAGGTACCACTTTAGGGGTAGCTGGTACTCACAAAACTTACTGTTGGTAAATAT
>NC_046657.1:63032965-63035245 GCF_010883055.1 Belonocnema kinseyi
CAAAAATTTGATTTTTTTCGTAAAAACTTATTCCATATTTAAAATTTTATATTTTGATCCAGAAAAGTCAACTGAAATCTTTTTCAACAGAAAATTCAACAATTTTTTTTTGAAAATCTATCTTTTTTATTCAAAAATTCATCTGCTTTAGAAAAAAATTAATTATTTTTATGAAAACGCAACTTTTTTTAAAATTCTTCTTTGCTTGAGTATTTAACTATTTTGTTTCCAAATATTTGATTGCATCACATTGTCGAGGAATAATTCCTTTTTTCATATATTTTAAAATTTTTAAATAAAATTAATAATTAATAATTAAAATAAAATTAATATTTTAAAACTTTTAAGAATTGATAAACTAATGTTGAATTTTTTCTAAGGTTCAAAAAGTGCTAAATATCTTTCAAACTGAAGTTTTATCTAAACGTTGGTAAAATCCTGAAAATTAAAAAAATCTTCAAAATGTTCTAGATAATGCTTTGACATACCTGAAATGTTAAGAAATATTTTTTATGTTTTTAGAGAAAGATAGGAAAATTATGTTTATAAATCTTTACAAACAATCAGCAAAGAAACTTGAAAAATAAATATTTATTAGAAATGCTTATTTTTTATTAAAAATGATGTATTCCCTGAAATTATAACTGGCCGAAAATTTTTTTATTTTTTGACTAGGACCGTTTAGGTCCGAGACCTGTTATCCTATTGAGCTAGTGCTCATGGGTGTTCATATATGCAAGTTCATCCTTAACAAAAATTAATCTCCTTTTTTTAAAAATTGATTTTTTTCAAAAAAGTATTGCAAATGTTTAGTTTAAAATTAAAATTGTCTTTTTCGTTTAAAAATTGGACTTTTATTGTATGAAAGTCATCTTTTTTGGCTTAAAATAAAGTATTTTGTTGACAATTTTACTTTTTAGTTTGAAAATTTTTAATATTTGGTGTAGAGTATATATTTGCTTCTTAAAAACTCAAGTCCTTGTTTAAATATTATACTTTTTTACATTCTCATCATAATCAGAAGGTATTGGTTTTATGTAAAATTTCACTTTGTCGGTTTTCATCAAATCTCCACGTTTTATGACCCACTAAGTCACAAAAAACGATTTTTGAGAAGGTGTTTGTCAGTCTGTCTGTAGTCTGTATTCGGTAGGCACGATAACTTTCGGAAAATTTATCAGATTGGATTCTACTTCGGCACACTTTTTTAATGCCTAAAAAGAAATAACAATTTCGTAAACCAGCTGTTTTACATCAAAATTCAAAAAGTGAGCACGTTTTCAAAATTTTTCAAACTACATTTTTTCAAGATTTTGAAATTCTATGAACGGTTATTCATAGTACTCAAAAACTTAAACAATTCATCATAATGACTTTTTTCTATAAAAAGAAAATTATTAGAGTGAGAGCATTTTCAAAATAAAAAAAAAACGAACTAAAATGAACATTTTAAGCCAAAAAACGCATGGTATGAAAAAAAGTCAAAAAATGTTGATTTTTAAAAGCCCTACAAGATTATGATAACAGCGTTTTTAATTTTGCAGAAAAAATAAAAAAGACCCAATTGAATGTTAAGATTCCACTCTGTTGTATAGCTTTGGTGTATTTTGTTTAAAAATACAACATTTGATTTTGTAGCTTAAAAAATCACTCTTTTGTTCAAAATTCATCTTTTTATATCAATGACTAACCTTCTTACTTCGAAGTTGGAACATTTTTTTTATTCGCTTTTTTGAGACTCAACTATTTGTTTCAAAATTTATCAATTTTGTTAAAAATTTAGAGTTTTTTGGTTAGAATTTTTGTGATCTAAAATGTAATTATTTGTTTTCTGTTTCAAAAAGTATCCTTTATTTATAGTTTAAAATTTGAATTTGTAATTCAATACAAATTAAAATAATTTGTGAATAAATTTAGTGCATTCAATAATTGATCTTCTTAGTTGAAAATCCATCTTGGTAGATTAGGAATTAAACTACTTTGTTGAAAGCTTACTTTTTTTATTGAAAATTTAATACTTTGTCAAATTTATCTTTTGTTATTAAATATTTAACTGTTTTCTTGAGAAATTCCCTTTTTTCATTAAAAATTCAGCTTTATTGTAGAAAAGTGATCTTTTTGGGCTGAAAATGAACATTTTTGTAAAAAATTTTAATTTTGTGTGAAAAATTCGACCATTTAGTGAAAAATTTATATTTTCATGTCAAAAAATCAAATCTTTAGTTTAAGATTTAAATGGTTTGCCATCTTTCTATAATAAAAATTGATTTTTCTTGGTTA
>NC_046657.1:63035345-63040494 GCF_010883055.1 Belonocnema kinseyi
ATATAGGTTTAGAAAAGAATTTCGTGGGTCTAAAGTACCGTCGTCCTCTACATGTTGGGATTCAACTTCTGTAAAAAGAGAATATTGCTGTATAAAGTTCAATGATGAATTAGGACACAAATTAAAAGACACCTAAAATAAAGGAATACACCTTTCCTGAATTTCAGGTTCGTACTACCTTGCATGCCGTTACAGAACGCATGCGCTACTACACAGCTAGTGGCCATTTATTCTAGTCGCATCCTGCTCCAATGCTCCATGTGACGTAGGTCAGTGTCGGCTATAAAACTGTATTTCCATAATTCGTGGAGTTTTCATTGCACGGATTTAAAAAAAGTGCTGCCGCAAAATTCGTTCCTGTTGTCAGCCAATATTTGGATTATTAAACCCATAAAAATAATTAAATTATTACAAAAATTTTTACTTCGTAACGTGAGCGCCCTTTTCATACATTACAAAACGCAATTGTCTGAAGATTTTGGACCGCATCTGTCCCCAATATACCATTTTTCCTACTTTTATCCTTAATTTAAGTTAGGATAGTGTATTAACTTAAAGTTACACTAGCTTTCAGTATACATATATTCCTAATTGAAGAGCGACCATACCTGACTTTCAGGAATCTAATTCGCTTAATTTAATGTTCAGATGTAATTCTTAATTTCAGATTGCCTATGCTTCTTTTTGTGACACCTTAAAATAAGCCGAATTTTCGACTTAAATTAAGTACATTTTTGCTGCGAATATTCCTTTTTTTCTCTATTCTTACAATTCTTTTCTTTTTCCCTTATATTGGAAAACGATTGCCTTGTCTTCGTTTCCTCGCTACAACGCGCAATTAATTTTTAGAACTGTTATGATTTTGCACGGTCACTTATGTACGTAATTTTTGCAAATTCGCAGAAACGTCTTTTCGGGTTAAAAATTCACTTATTTCGTAGAACATTAACCTTTTGTTAAAAATCAATATTTTTTTGATGATGAATCAACTGAAATATTTTTTGGATGAAAACTAATTTGAAAATTTTCTATTTTTGATTTAAAAGCTCATCGTTTTAGTGCAAATATTGCATTTTACATCGATAAAAATGCAACCGTTTTGTCAAAAATTTAACTGCTTTCTAGCAAATTCACTTTATCTTTGAAATTCGTATTTTTGTGTTGAAAAGTCAATTGAAATCTTTTTGGCAGAAAATTTGCCTCATTTTTTTTTGAAAATTTTTCTTTTTGATTTAAAAATTTATCTGTTTTAGTGGAATTTCTATTTTTCTTGGACGAAAATGCAACTTTTTGGTTGCAAATTTAACAATTTTTTCAAAAAGTCCCACTTTTTTGTTAAAAATCGGACTATTTAACAGAAAATTAACGTATATCGTTTTGATTTCAAAATTCACCTGCTTCAACAGAAATTACGTCTTTCTTAAACAAAAATGAAACTTTTTAGTTAAAAAAAAATTTTTTATACGAAACATTCGTCCGTTTTCCGATAAATTTGATCTTTTTTGGGTGGAGATGCAACTCTTTGGTTTAAAATTAAACTATTTTGTTAAAGAAAATCATACTTTTGGTTGAAAATGCTACTGCCTTGTGAAAAATTTGACTACTTTATAGAAAATTTACTTTCTAGTCAAAATTTATATTTTGTGTTGAAAAATGAACTGAAATCTTTTCTGGATAAAAGTTCAGATTTAAAAAAAGGATGTCGTTTTTTATTGAAAATTCAGCTATTGTAGTACAAATGTCATCATACTTCGATGAAAATTCAACTATTTTTTTTTCTTAATAAAAATTCATCTGATTTAACAGAAACTTTGGTTTGGTAGAAAATTCAACAATTTTTTTCAAGTTATCCTTTCTGGATGAAAATTCGTCTTGTTAAAGCAAAAATTCGATTTTTTTCGTAAAAACTTCTTCCATATTTAAAAATTTATACTTTGATCCAGAAAAGTCAACTCAAATCTTTTTTAACAGAAAATTCAACAATTTTTTTTTGTTGAAAATTTATCTTTTTTATTCAAAAATTCATCTACTTTAGCAAAAATTTGATTATTTTTATGAAAACGAAACTTTTTTTAAAATTCTTCTTTACTTGAGTATTTAACTATTTTGTTTCCAAAGATTTGGTTGAATCACTATAACTATTTTATTGAAAATTAACGATTTGAAATAAAATCTCAGAAGCATGTTAAGAATTTTGAAAGGTTTCAACAGAAAAAACTTTTTTAAGATTTGTGGAAAGGTTTTTTATAATTAACTATTTTCCAGCATGTGTCTAAGACTATATTCAAAAAGATTTTAAAATGTTTTAAAAGATTTCCGAAATTGTAAAAAAAAGAATCGGGGAGATTTTCCGAAATATTTCTTTAACTTTTCAGAATTTTCCAAGATCATAAGAAAAATTTACGTAATTTTTAAATATATTTGAAAATTTTCAAAAAAAAATTTTAAATAATTTTATATTTAGAAAGATTTCTGAACAATTAAAATGAAATGTATATTTTAAAACATTTCAAAATGAAGTTTTGAAGTTCATTTCAATACTTTGAAAAGTTGCAAGATAATTAAAAAATTCCGGTAAGATTCCTGGGAACATTCAAAGTGATTCATTAATTTTAAAAATTATTT
The DNA here is from genome assembly GCF_010883055.1 of Belonocnema kinseyi. NCBI lineage: Eukaryota > Metazoa > Arthropoda > Insecta > Hymenoptera > Cynipidae > Belonocnema > Belonocnema kinseyi. The sequence continues at coordinate 63,037,971 of NC_046657.1, forward strand.
CTAAGAATCTAGAAGATTGCAAGAAAGTTCTGAAAATAATTCGAGACATTTTAAAAGATATTTAACAAACTTAGAAATTTTGAAAAGATTAAAATATTTTAAAACTTTTAAGAATTAATAAACTAATGTTGAATTTTTTCTAAGCTTCAAAAAGTGCTAAATATCTTCCAAACTGAAGTTTTTTCTAAGCATTGGCAAAATCCTGAAAATTAAAAAAATCTTCAAAATGTTCTATATAATGCTTTGACATACCTGAAATGCTAAGAAATATTTTTTATGTTTTTAGAAAAAGATAGGAAAATTATGTTTATAAATCTTTACAAACAATCAGCAAAGAAACTTAAAAAATAAATATTTATTAGAAATGCTTATTTCTCATTAAAAATGAGGTTTTCCCTGAAATTATAACTGGCCGAAAATTTTTTTCTTTTTTGACTCGGACCGATTAGGTCCGAGACCTGTTACCCTATTGAGCTAGTGCTAATGGGTGTTCATATATGCAAGTTCATCCTTAACAAAAATTAATATCCTTTTTTAAAAAATTGATTTTTCTCAAAAAAGTATTGCAAATGTTTAGTTTAAAATTAAAATTGTCTTTTCCGTTTAAAAATTGGACTTTTATTGTATGAAAGTCATCTTTTTTGACTTAAAATAAAGCATTTTGTTGACAATTTTACTTTTTAGTTTGAAAATTTTTACTATTTGGTGTAGGGTATATATTTGCATCTTAAAAACTCAAGTCATTGTTTAAGTATTATACTTTTTTACATTCTCATCATAATGAGAAGGTATTGGTTTTATGTAAAATTTCACTTTGTCGGTTTGCATCAAGTCTCCACGTTTTATGACCCACTAAGTCACAAAAAACGACTTTTGAGAAGATGTTTGTCGGTCTGTCTGTAGTCTGTATTCGGTAGGCACGATAACTTTCGGAAAATTTATCAGATTGGATTCTACTTCGGCACACTTTTTAATGCCTAAAAAGAAATAACAAGTTCGTAAACCAGCTGTTTTAGATCAGAATTCAAAAAGTGAGCACGTTTTCAATATTTTTGAAACTACATTTTTTCAAGATTTTAAAATTCTATGAACGGTTATTCATAGTACTCAAAAACTTAAACAATTCATCATAATGACTTTTTTCTATAAAAAGAAAATTATTAGAGTTAGAGCATTTTCAAAATCCAAAAAAACAAACTCAAATGAACATTTTAAGCCAGGCAACGCATGATATGAAAAAAAGTCAAGATTGGAAAAAATTCGATTTTTTAAAGCCCTACAAGATGATCATAACAAATTTTTTAATCAGGTCGAAAAGTTGAAAATTCAAAATTTGACCGTACCAAAAATGTTTGACACCACATTTTTTCAAGATTTCAAAATTCTATGTACGATTATTCATAGTACTCAGAACCACAAACAATTTATCCTCATGACTTTTTTTGTGAAAAGAAAATAGTCAGAGCTACAGTATTTTCAAAATAAAAAAAAAACGAACTAAAATGAACATTTTAAGCCAAAAAACGCATGGTATGAAAAAAAGTCAAAAAAAGAAAAATGTTGCTTTTTAAAAGCCCTACAAGATTATGATAACAGCGTTTTTAATTTTGCAGAAAAAATAAAAAAGACCCAATTAAATGTTAAGATTCCACTCTGTTGTAAAGCTTTGGCGTATTTTGTTTAAAAATACAACATTTGATTTCGTAGCTTAAAAAATCACTCTTTTCTTCAAAATTCATCTTTTTATATCAATGACTAACCTTCTTACTTCGAAGTTGAAACATTTTTTTTATTCGCTTTTTTTAGACTCAACTATTTGTTTCAAAATTTATCTATTTTGTTAAAAATTTAGAGTTTTTTGGTTAGAATTTTTGTGATCTAAAAATGTAATTATTTGTTTTCTGTTTCAAAAAGTATCCTTTATGTATTATTTTAAATTTGAATTTATAATTCAATACAAATTAAAATAATTTGTGAATAAATTTAGTACATTTAATAATTGATCTTCTTAGTTGAAAATACATCTTGGTAGATTAGGAATTAAACTACTTTGTTGAAAGCTTACTTTTTTATTGAAAATTTAATACTTTGTCAAATTTATCTTTTGTGATTAAATATTTAACTGCTTTCTTGAGAAATTCCCTTTTTGCATAAAAAATTCAGCTTTATTGTAGAAAAGTGATCCTTTTTGGCTGAAAACGAACATTTTTGTTAAAAATTTTAATTTTGTGTAAAAAATTCGACCATTTAGTGAAAAATTTATATTTTCATGTCAAAAAAAAAATCTTTAGTTAAAGATTTAAATGGTTTTCCATCTTTCTATAATAAAAATTGATTTTTCTTGGTTAAAAGCTGCCCATCAAAAAAAAGTAATGTTTAACAAAATTGTTGATTTCTCAACTTCAAAAGGTTTCGTAGTAAAAAAAATAAACCAAATTGTTGAATTTTTATTTCAAACAAACAAATTTTCTACAAAACAGTTGTTTTTTAAACCTAAAAGTTCGAATTTCCCCAAAAATTTAAT
>NC_046657.1:63040594-63041955 GCF_010883055.1 Belonocnema kinseyi
TGGCCTTAGAATATATATTTATATGAAAATGTAACTTTTCCGGTTTTATTAAAAAATATATATTTTGAATTAAAGATTGATATTTTGCAAGGAAGATTTCAGATTTTTGTCTTGCTTGGTAAAAAATTAATCTTCTTTGTTGAAAATATATTCTGTTGTTTTAAAGGTGGACATTTAATTTTTCTTTTTCGATTACAATGATAATTTTTTTGGTTTACAATTAAAATTTTTATTTGAATTTTGACTATTCAAGTGAAATATTTTTTTCTTTTTATTAAAAATTGAACTATTGGTAAAGCTTTTTCTGAAAATTGAAGTAGTCTAGTTTTCTAAGTGGTTGCAAATTCAATTTTTTCTGTTAAAAATGAATTTTTTCAATTGAAAATTGAGATTATTTATTTTTGGTTGGAAAATTATGTTTTTAATAACAAATTTAATTATTTCCTTACTAATGCATGCGTATAGTTTGAAATTCAATAATTGTTCATTTAATAATGCTTAAATAACAATTGAATTCAAGAGTCTATGAAATATTTTCTAAATCGAATATTACTATACAGTCGTCTGGAATATTAACTAGTATTAATTATTAATTTTAGGAATATTTTATTTCGTTTCTTCTGCTATTATTATTTTTATAATAAACTCAAACAGTTTTAGGCAACTTAACATTTTTTAACAGTTAATCTACTCATTAAAGTATTTTTTTCTTTACTAGGGCTTGTCTTTATTTAATGCTGAGTAAATAAATTCTTTACCCCTTCTATGTGTATTTCATTTTCCACCTTTTTTAGCCATTTTTATCTTATATCAAAATAATAAGCACAAGTTAAAAAACCACTTCTTTAAATATGAAAAAATTTCGAGAATTAATACTTTGGATTAAATCAAATAAACTTCGTAGTTAATTTCGATAAAAAAAATTAATAAAGAAAATAAAAAAAATTCCAGCGGCAGGATTCGAGCCGGGACTAAGCGGTTACGAACTCGAAACGCTACCACCTGCTCCAGCCGCGAGTTGAAAACCTATCGTATCTCGGTTCGTGTAACGTTCTTTAATTATTTTTAAAGCTGTTTTTTTTTTCAGAACAACTCATAATCGCATCTTCTTAATTTAGTATATCGAATGTTTGGTAATAAGTTTAAAAATTTTAATATATTAAAAATACTGACCGTCATCAGTATTCGTTGCCGTAGGAGAATTTATCAAGTTGAGACCAGCTAATTCCGATAAGGCTGATTGTGGTTGAAAGAAGCATGTAACAGTACAAGAAAAGTTTATCAATTTTGATTAATCATCATTTTTCATATGGACGTTCACAGAAAAAACGAAGTGTAATCTTTATCCATTTTTAAGGGTA
>NC_046657.1:63042055-63043830 GCF_010883055.1 Belonocnema kinseyi
TAAATAATCTTCTTTCGATCTCCATAGTAGCTTAATGGAAAAGGACCAGACAGGCAATCGAAATTTTTGTGTCTCGATTCCCAGTGAAGCGATAGAGATAATCTTTTTTCAGAAAATATTCACTTGTAGGAAGATAGCAAATCTCACCAAATGAATTCTTTTTCTAATAGGTAAAGATTACCCTTAAAAATGGATAAAGATTACACTTAGTTTTTTCTGTGAACGTCCATATGAAAAATGATGATTAATCAAAATTGATAAAATTTTCTTGTACTGTTACATGCTTCTTTCAACCACAATCAGACTTATCAGAATTAGCTGGTCTCAACCTGATAAATTCTCCAACGGCAACGAATACTGATGACGGTCAGTATTTTTAATATATTACAATTTTTAAACTTATTACAAAACATTCGATATACTAAAGTGAGAAGATGCGATTATGAGTTGTTCTGAAGGAAAAACAGCTTTACAAATAATTAAAGAATGTTACATGGACCGAGATAAGATAGGTTTTCAACTCGCGGTTGGAGCAGGTGGTAGCGTTTCGAGTTCGTAACCGCTTAGTCCCGGCTCAAATCCTGCCGCTGGATTTTTTTAAATTTTCTTTATTAATTTTTTTTATCGAAATTAACTACGAAGTTTATCTGATTTAATCCAAAGTATTGATTCGCGAAATTTTTTCATATTTAAAGAAGTGGTTTTTTACTTGTGCTTATTATTTTGATATAAGATAAAAATGGCTAAAAATGGTGGAAAATGAAATACACATAGAAGGCGTAAAGAATTTATTTACTCAGCATTAAATAAAGACAAGCCCTAGTAAAGAAAAAAATACTTTAATGAGTAGCTTAACTGTTAAAAAATGTTAAGTTGCCTAAAACTGCTTGAGTTTATTATAAAAATAATAATAGCAGAAGAAACGAAATAAAATATGCCTAAAATTAATAATTAATACTAGTTAATATTCCAGACGACTGTATGGTAATATTAGATTTAGAAAATATTTCATAGACTCTTGAATTTAATTGTTATTTAAGCATTATTAAATGAACAATTATTGAATTTCAAACTATACGCATGAATTATTAAGGAAATAGTTAAATTTGTTATTAAAAACATAATTTTCCAACCAAAAATAAATAATCTCATTTTTCAATTGAAAAAATTCATTTTTAACAGAAAAAATTGAATTTGCAACCACTTAAAAAACTGGACTACTTCAATTTTCAGAAAAAGCTTTACCAATAGTTCAATTTTTAATGAAAAGATGAAAATATTTCACTTGAATAGTCAAAATTCTAATAAAGATTTTAATTGTAAACCAAAAAAATTATCATTGTAATCGAAAAAGGAAAATTAAATGTCCACCTTTAAAACAACAGAATATATTTTCAACGAAGAAGATTAATTTTTTACCCAGCAAGACAAAAATCTGAAATCTTCCTTGCAAAATATCAATCTTTAATTCAATATATATATATATATTTTTTAATAAAACCGGAAAAGTTACATTTTCATATAAAAATATATTCTAATCCCAAAATATTTTTTTAACCTAAAAACATTAATTCACTATCCAAAGGCGACTTTTCAACCAATACATAAAGTTTCGAATTTTTAAACAAAAAAATGTATTTTCATTAAAAAAATAAGAAGTTTTAAAAAAATATTTTAATTATAATTATTTTAAGTGAATATAATGCATTGAAAACCCACAATTATCATATTTTTGACATTATTTTTCAAATTCGACAATTTCAATTTTAATCGAA
>NC_046657.1:63043930-63046265 GCF_010883055.1 Belonocnema kinseyi
CCCCCAATATACCATTTTTACCATTTTTCCTACTTTTATCCTTAATTTAAGTTAGGATAGTGTATTAACTTAAAGTTACACTAGCTTTCAGTATAAATATATTCTTAATTGAAGAGCGACCATACCTGACTTTCAGGAATCTAATTCCCTTAATTTAATGTTCAGATGTAATTCTTAATTTAAGATTGTCTATGCTTCTTTTTGTGACACCCTAAAATAAGCCGAATTTTCGACTCAAATTAAGTACTTTTCTGCTGCGAATATTCCTTTTTTTCTCTATTCTTACAATTCTTTTCTTTTTCCCTTGTTTTGGAAAACGATTGCCTTGTCATCGTTTCCTCGCTACAACGCGCAATTAATTTTTAGAACTCTTATGATTTTGCACGGTCAATCATGTACGTAATTTTTGCAAATTCGCAAGGGAAGTCCTGTTTGAGTAACTTAATTGCAAAACATTTAAACAGGTTTCATTGCTTTAAATAATTTTTTTTCCTAAAGTCGCATTAAGTTATTATTTACCAGAAATAATGATACAATTAATGGATTTTGACAAAAATATTTTTTCTGAAGCATTATTCAGCAATTTTTATAACAATTCTTATTTTTTAAAACTATTTTTCTTTGTGTAAATCGTGTAACTGGAATTTTAAGTAACGGAAACTCCTACTGTTTTAATTTTAATTTTAACCTTTGTTTTTATTGCATACAAATATTTCCCAAACCTTATGATTTTTACGTGAAGTCATTTGTCAGGAACAAATTTTAACGTAAAATGGTCACTATTATCAAAAATACTATGAAAAAATATAGACATATCAATTTTTTTTACATATTTCTTTCTGCTCTCAAAAATACACACTGGGCATTTGCTCGCATAATCTTTTTGATAAAAAATATTACTATTTTATTAAAAACTTGTTTCGCTTTTCTTTATTAGAAATTATTTAAAAAAAAGAAAAATTAGAAAGTTCATGTATTCAACTTGAATGACTTCTTTTTATTTTTTTGGTTAAGAGATCATTTTTTTGTTAAAAATTAAAGTGGAGAATCGATCCGATTGGTTACAAATTTTATTTTTTTTAATTACCTTGTTTTTTTTTAACAGAGTTTTGTAACTGAAAATGTAATTACTACATTTTTGTTTGAAAATTTATGTTTTTGCTTAAAACTTTATGTTTTCTAATTAAAAGTTCAAATATTTGTTAGAAAATGCATGTATTTCGTTAACACATAATTTTGTCATTTTGTAGAGAATCAATTTGCTTCGTTAAAAATTTATCCTTTTGCGTTAAAAGCGGAACTGCTTTGTTGAAAATCTATCATTATTTTAGTGTAAGATTTAACTATTGAATTGAAGATTATCATTTTTGTTGCAAAATTATATTTTTTATTAAAAATCAATATTTTTTTTTTTTGATGATTTAACAATGTGAATTACATTTTTCTTTAGTTTAAAACTATAATACTTGTTTAATATGTTTATGAAAATTTAAATGTTTCATTTTCAGTTGAAAGTTTATCATGTATCATATTACTAATAAAATAGTGAGTTGAATTTCATAAAAATTTTAAATCACGTTCTTGTTGCACATTTATTTTTTCCGATTTAAGAGTCAACTATTTTCTAAAAAATTTAAATCTTTTGTTCACAAACTTAACTATTTTGTTAAAAATATTTCTTTTCCGTATAAAACTAATATTCTGCGTTAAAAGTGTGTCTTTTTATTAAAGATTAAAATATGTTTCTCTTGATTGAAAGTAATTTTTAAATTGAAATTAAACCGGATTGAATCAGATAAATTTAATAGTCTATTGTGATTTTTTTTAAATTTAATAAAGAAAATTAAAAAAAAATGCTATCAGCAGGATTCGAGGCGGGACTGTGTCGTTAGAAACTCGAACGTTACCGCCTGTTCTAGCCGGGAGTTGCAAAACTTGCAACGCGATCCATGTAACATCCGTTGATTTTTTAAAATTCATTTTTCTCTAGACTAACTCATAATCAAATCTTTTTAATTAGACATATCAGAACTTTGGTAATTACGTCCGAGATTAAAATGAAAATAGTTATCACCAGTATTATGCGCTCGCGAGGTACTGGATCCACCATAAAAATCTGTACTCTCAAATGATCTGTTGCGAAATGTTGGTGTTTCCTGCGAACCTAAAAAGGAGAAGAAAAATTCATGAAGCTCAATCAGTGCTCGTAACGAGTGCCGCGAACTGTTCTACGCATGCGTCGCGCTCGGTCTCTGATTCGTTGCTGTTCGCGCGCAATTTGAAATGCTAAAAAATAACATTTTTATTGTTTATTATGAATAATGTCATTTTAACT
>NC_046657.1:63046365-63048177 GCF_010883055.1 Belonocnema kinseyi
TGGTTAAGAACAATAATACACTGTTTAAATAAATATTTATCAACTTGCATGAATTATTACTGCACTTTAACTAAAATTTTTACAAAAAGTGGAAAAATTTGATAAAACCGCAAAATTCTAGCATTACTCTTAAAGGCGATAGTTATACACAATAATAAATTGTTTAAACAATTATTTTTGTTAATCTAGATTAACCATAGACGGAAAAGATAAAAAAACAATTCTTTCGTCTAAAAATAAGTTTTTGAAAAATTGCGAAAAATATGATTTTGATAATTTAGACCAAAAATTCTTCAAAATTATGCTTATTATTTTATTTTTTATTCTCCTTTTAAAAAACTAAGGAAACATCTACATATTTTTAAGTAGCAAAAAAATTTTAAAAATATATATTTTATGGATCCTAAAATATGAGAAATTTTTATTAATATATGTAAAAAAACCTTTTACATGGGATGCATAAAAAAGTTAAGGATAGTCCAATTTTTTCTTTTTTTTTAACATACAGCTACAAATATAAAAAAAAAACTGAAAATTTTTTTGGCAACTTCAGGTACAAATTAAAATAATTGAGTTTTTCCTTATTTCAAAAAAAAGTATACATCGATAAAAAAAATTCTTCTCACTTTTTTTATCTGTAATTATTTAATATATTCTGACCTCTATTAAAATCTTGCTATTTTCTTAATTCCTAAACTTTTTAAAATAAATCATTGAAAATTCTTTTAATGCTTTGAAATCGGTCAGTTTTTCTTGCATACTTCTAATTTCACAAACAACATTATTTTTTACTGAAAGAATATTTCAAAGTACATATTTTCAAAAGTTTCCTATTTTTTATAGAAAAACACAAAAACAATAATTTTTTCAAATTAAATAATTAATTGCTTAGAAAAAAATCTCTTTTTTACGTCGAATTCAAGTGTTTTTGATTAAAATGTCATGGGCTGAAGTTTCTTTTCTTTGGTTTAAAAGTTGTCTTTTATTTATTATTTTATTCTTGGATAAAAACTGATCTGTTATATTTGCTTATTATATTTATATTTTTTGGTAGAAATATGAAATATTATATTTCACGTTGTTTGTCGAAGATTCATCTCTTTGGCTTTAAATAAACCATTTTGATTTAGATCAGTTTTTTTCGTTAAAAATTGATTAACTGAAAATGTCACTTATCCATTTTTGGTTAAAAATTCGCCTCTTCTACATTAAAAGTGTACCATTTGGATGAGAATTCATGTATTTTAAGGAAAATTTGTCTATTTTGTTTCAAAATTAATTCTTGTACTTAATAATTTATCTGTTTGGCTGAAAAATCATTCTTCGTTTGAAAATTTAACTAATTTTCTGAAAATTCGCTTTTTTTTGAAAATTGATAATTTTGACTGAAAATTCAACCATGTTTTTGATAATTGACTTTTTCCAGAAATCTGTTCTTCTTGTTTGAAAATTCAATTATTTCGGTTGATAATTCATTTCCTTAATTAAAAATTTAAATACTTTGTTGAATTTTTGTTTATTTGCTAAAAATTCATTTTTTTCAGTTGAAAACTCGTCTGTTTTGTGGAGAATTAATTTTTTTGTTTTAGAATTGATCCTTTACGTTGAAAAGTCATTATTTCTGGTTGAAAATTAAAGAATCTCGTACAAACTTTTTTTTCCTGGGTTTGAAATTATTTAAAAATTTCTTTCAATTTTGTTTTTAAAGGGAACTTTTTTTGCAGATAATAAAATTTAGCGGTTATTTATGGAAAGTTACCATATATAATTGATCAAATTACAGTAAATATCCAAACGAATTATGGAAATTTA
>NC_046657.1:63048277-63051804 GCF_010883055.1 Belonocnema kinseyi
GGTTTATGTTTAGTAAACACAGACGGGGATTCATTCCTGACAAATTGTTCAGAGTGGTTCTCAATTATGGGGACCGTAACAAAAAACCTTGATAAAAATACATAAATATTTAGACAATTGCTAGCATTTTTAAGTGAGAGGAGAAAATTTATAGTCGAAAATGACATACTTAAATTTTCATTTAAGAAAATTATCCACAAAAAGAAAGAATTTTTTGAAAAATGGTTCAATTTTTCACCAAAAGTGTTGAGTTTTGTACCAAAGATATACATTTTTAAGCCACAAGATTACTTTTCAACTAAAAAAGAATTCTTTTTGGAGACTACATGAAAGAACACAAAAAATAAAAATAATAATATCAGATAAAAATTGCAAATAACTATTTATTTATAAAAAGCTTTTGAGTACTTTAATTCAAGTTGAAAATAAATTCTGAGAATTGATAAAAAGAAAATAAGTATTGATATTTTTTTTTGTAAATTTATCTCAATATAATTTTTAAAGATTCTTTAGAAAATTAAAAAAAAAACTTTGAAAATTTTACATGTTTCGAAAAAAATTTAATCGATTAAAAAAAAAATTATTTTATAGGAATTTACTCGTAAATTTAGTTTTTTTAAATGAAATTTATTTATTTAGTCATTTATTTTTTTAATGTTTGAAAGTGTTTTTAGGTTCTTAATTATTTATAATCTATTTAAAAAGTCTAATTTTTCAGAATACTTATCCACTTTTTAGAAGTTTTAGGAAAATAATTTAAAATGTCCAGTTTTTTATTCTCTCTTAGAATTCATTACAATACAATCTTTTTAAATTTCCCTATAAAATGTAAGAACTTTTTTTATCACTCTCCTGACGCCTTGCAAAATTAAGTTCACCTATAAAAATTGGGGATCATCCAAAATTGTAGAATTTGCTTCAAAGTCTTCCTATATTCTTTTTTCAAACATTTTGATGAAGAAATTTAACAAAAGGATTTATTAAAGGACAAATTAATAATGTTGAAACGATTTTGAAAAATCGTCGAAAAATCAGACGGTTTTGAAGGTTTGTTTGATTATTCTTTCATCATCATCATCATCAAACAAGGTTTTTTTTATCAATGCAATAACGCAAGTACTGTGAACTTTAGACTGAAATGAGGTCAAGTAAACTATTTCTTGCTATGATTTGCAAATCTAAATTCAATATTAAATCTATTTTTATATTTCCTTCTTGTTGAGGAAATAGCATTTGCATCAAATGAATATGAAGCAATCATATCACACATGAAAAATATAGACTTGAATAAGAAAATTTTGAATTATTTGAAGAATTTTTGTAAAGCTTTTTTTATTTTTCCTCCATTGCTGGTCAACTTTTTATTTTCTTTTTTCTCTGCTTTCGCTTTTCTAAGAGTCTAAGTAATAGAAACCAAATCCAAATATTTATAACAAATATATTATAATAATTTATATTTATAATAAATAAGAAAATCCAAATATTTTTTGTTTAAAATTAATTATTTTTAATTAAAGGGTCTAGTATCAAATTGATAGTTCAAAATTTATCTGATTTGGTTAAAAATTCTACCATTTTGTTGAAGATTTGAGTAATTTGTTGGAAATTCGTTTTTTTTTGTTTTCTTAAAAATTAATTCTTCAAACTAAGAACTAAAATGTTTTATTTTTGCAAGAAGATTTACTATTCTTAGCGGAAAAATCAGCATTTTGATTAATAATATATTTATTTGGTTCAAATTTCTAAAAATATAGAAACAAAAAATAAAAATAAAATAAAATCTACTACCTTGTTGAACCAAGTTAGTAAGTTTAAAAAAAAAATATTTTCTGTTTAAAAAAAACTTTTGTAAAGATTGCTGAATAGTCTGGTGTAAAATAGGATTTAAATGAATAATATTCACGTTTTTACGTCAGAAGAAAAATATCCAGTCACAAAAAGAGATTGCTTAAAAAAATTATTCTTTTTATTTTATATTTGTTATGAGAGAATAGCTAACAACCCAAAGAAAAGATAAGAATTTAAAAAAAAACACGAATTTCTAACGGTTATAAATAATAATAAATTGTTAAAATAAACTTTTTATTAACAATTATTTTTTGGTTAACTTAAAACGATTTTAAAATAACTATAAAAGAATAAATAACTTATTTAATAATAATTATTTCCGTTTCATATATTAGTTATTTTATTTTTGGATTCTTCTTTCAATAAACCAATAAAATTCATGAAAATGTTTAAGTTGTAAAGAAAGCATTTTTTTAAATATATACGTATTTATTTAGTTTATTATAAAAGTACTAAAACTTTTTGAAATATTCTACTTCAAAATAAAAATTTTTTTTCGAAGTTTTTTCAACCAGAGTTATTCAATTTCATAGAATTCTTAATAATAATAATAATAATAATAATAATAATAATAATAATAATAATAACAATAATAATAATAATGATAATAATTTGTTGCGGATATTGTATGAAAATGGATCATGTTTCATGATCTGTAAAAAATGTAAAAAAAATTCGTTTTGCGACTTAAAAAATCTGTAAGTGTCTTCTTAGTTTATTGAAAAAGCTTTAACATTAAAAATTAAAAACTAACCAATTCGTTTGGCAAATTTAGGTACAAATTAACAAAATTTCATTTCTCTTTATTTTTACAAAATACGTTTCAATGATAAATTTTTGTCTTGTTTTTTTGTTCACCTTTAATTCCTTAAAATATCCCTAATTAAGGAAATTTAATTGATACGAGTATTAAAATCAAATAAAAAAAGAGAAGGAAGGGAATTTGGTTGGATGCCTTCTCATTTTTCTTTCCTCTTTTTTCTAATCGTAAATTTTTTTAGATCAAATATCAGTACACATTTTAAAAACTTTTCTATTGCTTATAGCGGAAAATGAAAACAACAATTTTGAATTTAAAAAACCCACTATTTTGGAGAAAACTCGTCTTCTTTTTGTTTGAATTCAGCTGCTTTTTATTAGAATCTAATCGGTATAAGTTTCTTCTCTTTGGTTTCAAATTTTTCATTCATTTCTGATATTTCTGATATTCAATTCTGATAAAAAAACCCGTTTTTTTTTCGTTAAAAATTGATTTAATGAAAATTTATCTCGTCCACTTTCGGTTAAAAATTCGCGTCTTTTTAATTGAAAATGACCCATTTAAATGAAAATTCATGTCTTTTATTAAAAATTAGTTTCTTTTGGATGAAAATGAATGCTAATGCTTAACAATGGACCTTTTTATTGAAAAATCATTTTTCGGTTGAAAATTCAAATAATTCAAAAAATTAATTTTTGTTGTTTACAAATTGATTCATTTTATTTAAAATTTATACTTTTTTTTTAAATTTCACTGCTTTTCATTTAGGATAAGAATTTTTTATGGAATATTAGCTATTTAATTTTTTGAATTTTTTTCTTAAATTCAACTGACTTTTATATAATATTAAAATATTTTTTGGCTGGAACATCAACTAATCAGTTTTTCGTTAAAAATTCATATTTTTTTGGTTCAGATT
>NC_046657.1:63051904-63054128 GCF_010883055.1 Belonocnema kinseyi
TCTCACAAAATAATAGGAAAAAATCGTTATTTTTTTAACGTTGCTTTAAGCTGCTTAGTTGATTTTCGAAAACGTTCTCAAGTTTTTAAATATTTATAATCAATTTAAAACGTCATAAATTTCTCAAAATATTTTTAACTGACTCGGATTTTTCTTAAGATTTTAAAAATGCATCCATTATATAAAAAAATTAATTTTTGGGATAAAAAATAATTTCAATTTTTCGTAGGAACCTAAGAAATGTTGTTTTAAATTTCGTGAGATCTTAAAAAATTCTTTTAAAGTATTCACAACTTTTATTTGCTTTTTAATCGTTTAAAAATTTCTGAATATCTATTTAACCTAGGCAAATTTTGACTCGAATTATTATATATTTCAAAAGTTAAAAATTTTGCTTAAAATTTTTTTACTACTTTCAAAAATGTTAAGAAAATAATTAACAATGTTTTGTGATATTTTTTAAATTTTCTCTTAGAATTAAATACAAAACAATCATTTAAATTTTTGCCATGAATCTTAAGAACTTTTCTTCATTTTCTTCACACCTTACAAAATTGAGTTTACCTAGAAAAATTTTAGGTCCTAAAAAATTAAGAAAATTTTGTAAAATTATGGTGTGGTTGCGCAATCTTGAGGTAACAATTATTTCCCATTCTTAAACAACCATTTACATTTACATTTACGTCAAGATCAAATGAATATGAAGCAATTGCATCAAGTAACAAAAAAATTATAATAATAAAATAATAATAATAAAATTCAAGAAATTTGTTTGAAATTCGTCTTTTTGTTTCAACTGTTTGATTAAAAACATTTTTTTTTTCATCTTTTGAAAATTGTAGTGCATGGTTAAAAGATAAATCCGCTTGTCAACAATTTAAATGCCAAAAAATTTATAATTTTGTTAAAAATTATTTCGGATGTTAGAAAGTTCATTTTTGCATTCTTATAATTTAAAATTCAAACTTTCACCAACGGTTATGGTTTTATTAATTAAAAATGCTAAGAATAAAACTGATACAAAAAAAATAAGTGAAGAAAATTTACTAAGAACAAATCGTTTATAAAATATGATTAGACTCTAAGGAAATAGTTTAAACAATTTATTGTTGTTAAAACCAAAAATTTTTGACCTATACACTTTTTAGTTGCAGCCCCCTCCCCCCTTCACTACAGAAAGGCAAGTTATTGTGGATGATGATAAACATAGAGAAATAAATTAAAAAGCTAACAATCAAATGAACTTTTGGTATGCAGTCAATTGTGAAATGAGAGGTAAATAAATCATCCTTCAGTTCTTAGAATAGAAAAAGAATATACACAAAAAATTTTGATTGCTCAACAAAATTATTCTCTTTGATGTATGTTTATTATGCGTTAATAACTAAAAACAAAAAGAAAAGTTGAAAATTTCAGAAAAAATCGCAAATTTCTAGCAATAATCTGAGATAAGATGGTTGAAAACAATAATACACTGTTTAATAAATATTTATTAATTTGCATTAATTATTACTGCACTTTAACCAAAAGTTTTACAAAAAATTTGAGAAAGCCATGGAATTCTAGCATTACTCTTAGAGGAGATAGTTATACACAATAATAAATTGTTTAAACAATTATTTTTGTTAATCTGGATTAACCATAGACGGAAAAGGTAAAAAAATAATTTTTTCGTCTAAAAATAAGTTTTTTAAAAATTAAGAAAAATATGATTTTAGTAATTTAGACCAAAAATTTTTCAATATTATGCTTATTATTTTATTTTTTATTCTCCTTTTAAAAAACTAAGGAAACATCTACATATTCTTAAGTAGCAAAAAAATTTTAAAAATATATATTTAATGGATCCTAAAATATGAGAAATTTTTATCAATATATGTAAAAAACCTTTTACATGGGATGCATAAAAAAAGTTAAGGATAGTCCAATTTTTTCTATTTGTTAACAAACAGCTACAAATATAAAAAAAAAACTGACAATTTTTTTGGCAACTTCAGGTACAAATTAAAATAATTAAGTTTTTCCTTATTTCAAAAAAAAGTAAACATCGATAAAAAAAATTCTTCTGACTTTTTTTATCTGTAATTATTTAATATATTCTGACCTCTATTAAAATCTTGCCATTTTCTTAATTCCTAAACTTTTTAAAATAAATCATTGAAAATTCTTTTAATGCTTTGAAATCGGTCAGTTTTTCTTGCATACTTCTGAATTTCACAAACAA
>NC_046657.1:63054228-63061132 GCF_010883055.1 Belonocnema kinseyi
ACTGCTGTTTTCATTGAAATTATTTTTCTTTCTTGACTAAAGAAATTTTTCTGATTGCAGATTTAACCCTTTTGAGCGAAAGTCGTTTTTTTATTGACTTTATATATGTTTGATTGTTAAGTAGAATCTCGATTGGCTTAAATATAAACGGTTTGGTCTTTTTTGACAATTTATCTCTTTAGTTTAAAATTCTACTATTTTGCAGAATTTTTTGTTGTCATCTAATAGTGTTTTACTCAAAATTCAACCATTCTATTCTTTATTAAAAATTTATATTTTTTGATAAAAATTAAACTATTTTGTTAAATATTTTTGTATTTTGTTAAAACCTCGTCATTCTGAGTATAAAATTAGTCTGCTTGAATAAAGATGTATCTTTTTGATTACAAATTTACCTTATTCGTAGAAAATATAACTATCTGGTTAAAAATTATTTAAAAAAAAATATTATTTTTTTTTTAATGAAAGTTTAACTATTCTATTCTCTACTAAAATTTACCTTTCTTGATTGCGAAATGATAGTTTTTGAAATAAAATTATACTACATGCTTAAAGGTTGAAATCATTTGTTTAAAATTGATGTTTTTGGTGCAAAATTTATAAGTTTTGTAGAGAATTCCATCTATTTGGTGATCAATTGATCTATTTTTTCGACATTTTTTTACTAGTAAAACGTTAGTTTCGTAGGCTGAATATTTAATTATTTTATTTTTGATTAAAATAGAAATCATTGCATTTCTTGTTAATATTTTAACTTTTTGGTTGAAGATTATAATACTTAGATGGATTTTGAACTAAATTGTTAGAAAAAACTTTTACCGTTAAAGAATAATCATATTAATTAAAAATTTAACTCAATTTAAAAATGGAAATTTTTGTTTGTTTGAAAATATAACTATTAAATATTACTTCGATTTCGGTTATTATTCCAAATAATTTTTTCAAAATTTAACCGTTTAATGTAGTAGAAATCGGTACTATAGGGAAAGTGGTATGAGAATATTAAAAATATTATTTCCGTCATAACTGTCCAATATTGTCATTTTTAATATTAAATAAATCATTAATTTACTTTTTGTTATTGTTTTTGAAATAATTTTCTGCGTGAAGCTCAACAAAATTAAAGTAAAAATCAGAAACAAATTTTCTTCTATTTTTAAATTTGTTTTTTCACACTTTTTAATGATAAATAAGTGATTCCATAAATTTTTCAGGCATTCGCTTTTAGGGAATAAAAAGCAAAATCGATTTGGTTAACCAGCTATTTTAAATAAAATTCCACAAGTTAGAGCATTCAACAAAATTTGTGTAGTTGAATTTGTGTATTTGAAATAAAAAACACTTTTTTAAGTACTAAAAGATTATTATAAGAACTTTTTCGATTTTCTTAAAAATGAAAATGTGGATGCAATGAAAAAATATGAAAAATCAATAATGTTACATTTTTCAATTCATTGCTTTTCAATAGAATAAGTAGCTTTTTGTTATATTCGTAAAGAAGGCAGTAAAAATAAAAATTAAATTAAAGTTTTAGAGAAATGACACAAGCTACGAAAAAAATGAAAACAAAAGTTGTTCAACCAAAAAGGAGCTAAAATTTTTTAGAAATTGTTTTCTGATAGAATGTGTGTTTTTTTTTATTCATAAAAAACAAAATTAAAAATTATATAATTTTTTTTACGAGCATCACCAACTATGAAAAAAATTGTTTGACAAAGGTTGTTCACCCAAAAAAGAGCAGCAATTTTGTCATAAATAATTTTGTTGAAAGGATGTGTATATTTTGTTTTAGTTTAAAACTAGCATTACAAATTAAAAAATTGTAATTTGTTGGAAAACAGCTCACGTTATGAAAAAAAAATTAAAGACAAAACTTTTTGCCTAAAAAGGTACTACAAATTTGTTATGAATAATTTCAAGATCAAAAAAGTAGATTTTCTTTTAATCGGAAAAAACAAGATTAAAAATAAAAAAAATAAAAACAAGACAATAAAAATAATTTCGTTTATGCATCGATAACGAGGTATATAAATAAATGTAATGTACATTTGATATGAAAGTGTTGAAAATTACGTTTATAAGTTTTCGGTAAAGCTGAAAGTGCTTTAACAAAAGAGAATTCACGATCAGTAAACTACAGTTGGCGATGCTTTGAACATTTCTTTAATTATTTAAATTCAGAAATTTTTTGTCTTTGAAATTGAATAACTCGGCCATTTTCCTTCTGGCATTTTCCAATTGTAGATTTTTCTATTTCGGCAATTTCATAAATTCTGAAATTTTATTAATCTGGAATCTTCGAAATCCGCAATTTTATCTCGACAGAAGTCTTATTTCTCGGCTTGTTGTCGTTATTCCGTGGAATTAGGACTATTCCTTCAATCATAAAAATTATTTTCCGCAATTACAGCAACAACAAAAAACGATATTTTAACTAATACATAAATCTTTAATTAATGAAATAAATTTTCAACAAACTAGTTCGACTTTCAAACAAATATTTGTGTTATAAATAAATAAATAATAATTAATATATTATTTATTCAAAAATATATATTTAAATATTCAGTTTAAGAAAGTAATTTCCATAAAAAAATATTTTTTAATTATCAAGATGAATTTTTGAGCTACATGATTATTTTTCTAAAAAAAAACTTAACAAAATATATGAATTTTAAAACAAATAGTAGAATTTCTAACTGAGAGGTGTAAATTTATAGTCAAAAATGGAATAGGGAAATTTTCATTAAAACAAAATTAATTTTCGACCAACAAAAGAAAATTTGCTACAAAAAGGTTACATTTGTCACAGAACGTGTTGGATTTTCAACGAAAAATATAAATTTTTAGACGAAAAGATTATCTTTTAACTAAAAAAGAGGAATTTTTAATAGATTCCATGAATTGCCAAAGAAAAAGTTACATTTTCAACTAAAAATATACATTTATAATAAAAAATTTAATAGAAGTGTTTTGAACAAAGTGCATAAATTTGTAACTGAAAAAGTTGAATTTTCAAACAAAAAGGTAATACTTAAGGGTGAGTCCACACATTACGTGTCATTTTTGTCTTTCTATCCCCCCCCCCCCACCCAACACCCTGTGTACAAAATTGTAACGTTTCTTTAAAAACTCCCCTATGAATAAGAATTTTTATGAATAAGAAATGTTTTTTGAGATCAATTATTGTCTAGAAATAAATGGGAAAATATTTTGATCAGGGTGACCGTTTTAATAGAAGAAGAAAATTCCCGATCAGTTCCCGGTTCGCAAACATTTTTCTCGGTCACTAAAACTTAAAAAATCGAACTCTATTCTACAATTTTTTTATTTGAAGTAATAAAGAATAAACAAGACATCAAAGTATTTAGAGGGGGGATCTTAAATTTTAAACTGTAAAATTGAAGTTTGAAAGTTTTTAAATTCAAAAATGTTGATTTCAAATGCTTAATAATTTACACATAAAACTGAAAGTCACCAATACTTTTTAATTTAATATTTTTAAATTAAATGCAGGTAAACTGCGAAATTCAGAATTTTTAACATTCCTAAAGTATAGACTTCAACAATTTAGATTGGGTTCGAAAAATACAAATCCATGTCTACATTTTCAAGACTATAAATTGAAGAATCATTTAATGAAATTTAAAACTTTTGATAATTATATTATTAGGTTATTTTAGACTAGAAACATTACAAATTTAAATTTTTTCAACTTGTAATTTCTTAAATTAAAAGTTACACGATTTGCATTTTTAATAGTTTAAGAATCCTTAGAAAGTTTTACAATTTTATTTCATAATCTTAAGAAATCTAGAAGTTCAGTCAATTTTTTTAAATTTTATAATTATTTTGGAAATTTGTCAGAAGTTTAAAATCAATTTTAAAATTAATTAAATTTGTACTAGAACTTATAGAAAATCCTGCGAATTCAAACAAATTTCTTTTAAATTTGGATATATAAATAATAATTTGTTATCTACCCCGGCCTATAGGCAAAGGTGCATGATCCAACAAAGCATAATCCTGCCAGGCGTAAGTAAAAAAAAGTCAACCAATCAAATTCGGCACCCTAGGGCACCCGACCTTTCTGACATCGGATCAAGTGCGGCAGTTGGCTTCCCCTTCCATTCGCGCCAATGCAGTGAGTATAGTGGGGGGCGTCGGTTTACTCCAAGTCACTCCAAGTCGAACGTATTTGAGCATGGAATTGGCGAGACAATGGTTTATTGGATCATGGGAGTGTGGAATTCCCGCACGGTTTGGAAAGGGGAGTAGAGAGGAGTGAAAGAAGGTGGATGACGCGCCGCTGGCCGGGCTGAAGAGGTCCGTTCAATCAACGCCACCACCAAGGAAAATTATAAAATAGAATAGGCTATATTTTTTTGCTTTTTTTTGCTAATTTCATGCTAGAAAAATTTTGTTTGCTCTTTAAACTTTGGAAAAAAGGGTGGCGGTGATAGCAGGACCTCCACTCAGCGCCGGCCACCTAGGAAAACTCACTAAAAATGATAATAATGCGATAAATGAGAAGTGGAGATTTTTTTGCTTTTTTTGCGCTATGATGACATATATGACGTTTCCCAAAAAACAACCCCTAAGTCTTACACAACTACCCCCTGTGACCAAAAACCTATTCAAAATGGGAAAACTACCTTTAATAATGTAAACATGATTTAGGGCTTCAAATTAATCACATGACACTTGAAAATTTTGCCCTCTTTATAACTTTCTTAAAACTACCCTTCCACGTGAATGTATGCAGAACGTTTATAGGTATGAAAAAAGCATTAAAAATAATCAAACTTAGAAGAAACTGTTAGTTGATATTTTTTTTCTCTTTTTTTGCTCTTCGATAATATATAATACGTTACACAAAAACTACCCCTAAGCCATACATACCCTGCCCTCGTCATGAAAATGTTTTAAAAATTGGAAAACCACCTTGAACAATGCAAAAATGATTTAGAACTTCAAATTGATTGCATGTCACTTCAAAATTTCCTCCTTTTCGTAGTTTTCCCGAAAAACTACCCTTCCACGTGCAAGTATACAGCGGAACCATTATATATATAAAAAAAGCATAAAAAATAATATAACTTCGAAAAGACTGTTAGTTGATATTATTTTTCTCTCTGATAATGTATAAAACGTGCTCCAAAAATTACCCCTAAGTTATACGTACTCACCCCTCGTTATCAAAAGCGTTTTAAATGTTGTAAAACCACCTTGAACAATGTAAAAATGATTTAGAACTCCAAATTAATTATATGCCGCTTGAAAATTTCCCTTTCATTATAATTTCCGCAACACTACCCTTCCACGTTAATGTATGCAGCAGAACATATATATGTATGAAAAAAGAATTAAAAATAGAAAGCTTAGAATGAACTGTTAGTTGATATTTTTCTGCTCTTTTTTTTTGCTCTTTGATAATATATAATACGTTTCCTAAAAACGATCCCAAAGTCATACATACCCTGCCCGCATCATCAAATACGTTTTAAAAGCATACGTTTACGTGGAATGGTAGTTTTTCAGGAAAATTATAAAGAGGGGGAAATTCTTAAGTGCCATGTAATTAATTTGGAGTTCTAAATATTTTTGCATCGTTCAAGGTGGTTTTCCAATTTTTTAAACGTTTTTGATGACGAGGGAAGGGTATGTATGATGTAGGGGTAGTTTTTGGGTAACCTATTAGATATTATCAAAGAGCAAAAAAAAAGAGAAAAAAAATATCGACTACCAGTGTCTTCTAAGTTTGATTATTTTTAATGCTTTTTTCATACATATATACGTTCTGTTGCATATGTGCACGTGGAAAGGTAGTTTAGGGAATATTATAATCGGAGGGAAATTTTCAAGTATATTTTGATTAATTTTGAGTCCTGAATCATTTTTATATTGTTCAAGGTGGTTTTTAAACTTTTAAAATGTTTTGGATCACGAGGGGTGAGTATGTATGACTCAGGGGCAGTTTTCAGAGAAGGTATTATATATTATCAGAGAGCAAAAAAGAGCAAAAAACATCAACTAACATTGTTTTCTAAGTTATATTATTTTTTATCCTTTTTTCATAAATATAAATGTTCTGCTGTATACTTTCACGTGGAAGGATAGTTTTTCGGGAAAATTATGAACAGGGGGAAATTTTAAAGTGCGATGTAATCAATTTTGAGTTCTAAATCATTTTTGCATTGTTCAAGGTGGTTTTCCAATTTTTAAAACGTTTTTCATGACGAGGGCAGGGTATGTATGACTTAGGGGTAGTTTTTGTGTAACGTATTATACTTGTATATTATCGAAGAGCAAAAAAAGAGAAAAAATATCAACTTAAAGAGCAAAAAAATTATTCGTTTTACATCAAATTAGCAAAAAAATATGGCGTATTCCATTTCATAATTTGCCTTAGTGGTGGCGCTGTGTGGATGGAACTGGGCTGAAGCTAGTTGCGCGGCAAAGGTAGGGTCTGAGCTAGCGATGACGACTGCTGTCATGCGGAGAGCCACGTGTCTAGTCCCCGTATACCCTGAGGGAGGGGGATTTTGTTGGCTCGTGGAGGAGGGCGCAAGTGCACCCGCTTGATCTCCCCCTTTAGTAGCTTCTGCCAAGCAGATAGGCTCAGTGATCCCAGATCTGAAACGAGATGTGGTCCAATCCTATGACAGGGCTGTGCCCGTGTGAATATTGTAGGAGACGCTGTAAATGACTGAGTTGCGCGCGCAACCCATTTCTCCTCTTCTGAATTTGAAAACTCGAAAGTGCACGATTGCCGGTCGGAGCACTTCGGCGATTCTGTTTATATATATCTATCTGCTAACAGCTAACTGCTTTGAAATAAATTCAGGAGATTGGGATTTTAATATTTCCAGATTTCGATGCTGACGATTCTCATGATTTGAAT
>NC_046657.1:63061232-63061646 GCF_010883055.1 Belonocnema kinseyi
TGTTAAAATTGTAATGAGCTAAATTTTAAGTTTGAACGCTACAATTTTAATTTAGAATATTATTCAAAATTAATTTAAAACTTGAAATTATTTGAAATAATTTGAAACACGATGTAGATTTTTGCAGATTTAAGAAAAAGCTTTTGAGAACTGTAAAATATTTAAAAAGAATAACAAAAATTGTTGTGATTGATAAGAAAATTGAAAATGATTTTTTCGTTTGAAAAATTAATTTTAAGTGATCATTTGAAAATATTTTAAAAATTAAAAAAAGGAATCAGGGCGATTTTAAGGCAATTTTTTTATTTTGCAGTTTTTTTAATTTCAGGGAAAAATCTAATTAACACAATAAATAAATTTTCATCCCAAAAGTTTACTTTTCAACAAAATAAATTAATTTTCTATGAAATAATT
>NC_046657.1:63061656-63061824 GCF_010883055.1 Belonocnema kinseyi
CTATTACAATGTACAGGATAAAGTTTCAACCAAAAATGAAATAGTACAAAGTCCAGATAAAAACTGTGCTAAAAAATTGAATTGAACGAGAAAAAAAAATTTTTCAACAAAATTGTTAAATTTTCAAGGGAAAAGGTAAATTTTTGACCAAGAAGATTAATGTTCTAT
>NC_046657.1:63061834-63062273 GCF_010883055.1 Belonocnema kinseyi
CGATTTTCCAACTTAACCAATATATATGATTAATTTTTAATCAATTATATAATAGTTACATTTTCAGATAAAAATAAATAATTTTTAACAAAAAAAATTAATTTTAAACAAAGTTGTCAAATTTTCAACCAATCGGATGAATTTTCGACCAAGAAAATTGATGATCTGCAAAAAAAGACAAATGTAAAATAAAATACACGCATTTTTAAAGAAATTATTTAATTTTAAAGTAAAAAAGATGAATTATCTACAAAAAGTTCAATTTTTTAAGCGAAAAATATGAGTTTTCAATGCAAGAGTTAAACTTTCAACCAGATAGTTAAATTTTGAACCACAGTTAAAAAACCTTGTTAAAAAAACGTATTTTTTTACAAAGTAGTTCAACTGTTAGTGAAATAATCGAATTTTAAACCCAAGGAGATGTACAGTTGATATTTTA
>NC_046657.1:63062373-63064736 GCF_010883055.1 Belonocnema kinseyi
TTCAAATTCAGAAGAGGAGAAATGGGTTGCGCGCGCAACTCAGTCATTTACAGCGTCTCCTACTATATTCACACGGACATAGCCCTGTCATAGTATTGGACTACATCTCGTTTCAGATCTGGGATCACTGGATAGGCTGTCCACAGATACGGAGCACGTGAAGCCGCAGCCTCTTTCGTAAAGTCCTTAAAAACGATGTAGTCGCAGAGTGCGGCATTTTTGTTGTTTGGTGGTGGAGGAAAGGGAATGGTCAGAAAGAAGGAAGGGAGAGAAAATCCTGGGGCAGCGCGGGGGGTCGAAAGTAGTCTCACCGGTACGGAAGGGGTGTGAGTCGGTGAGGAGCCACTCCAAGACCTTTTTTTTATTTTAGTTCGCGGTTTGCCCGCACGTCATTCATCAACACACAAAATCTAAATTCCTCGCTGGTAGTGATAACTGAAAGGGTACTAGGAAGGACCTGATCGGCCAGACTACAGGTTACATTCGCTGATGGTGGTACTCTTGAGGCACGAACCTCGGTGCTAATGCCTACACTAGGTACAGTCACGTTATTGGCTGGCGGAGCCGGAATCTCTACAGGGATTATTTTAACGCGGATAAATTCACCGGGCACCGGCAAAGGCGTACATGGGGCAACTCGTAAAACTCAGGGGCAAGGTAGGGTGCCAGGACTATCCACTACAATGGGTTCACTTGGTCCGGCCGTCAGGTATCCGTACCGACGAACTAAATTGACAGGCGGGAAGACGTACCAAGGCTCCTCGATGAACCGCGGTATCCGCAAAAGGGACCGGATTACTTCGATCATTAAACGGTCGACACTGGCGTAGATCTCTGGTTCCGGCGCGCCCGTGACGAATCCCAAAGCACTTCTCGAAGCAGCGGCGGCCGCGCTAAGGCGCCCAATACTGGCACTGACGTGGCTCTGTCAGTGCGGGCGGTTTTGGTAGTGGGCGGCAACATTTGCTTCATGTCTGTCTCGCCGGGCAATAATTCGCCAGGATTGAGGTGACGAGAGAGAGCATCGGGCAACTCGTTGTGCTTTCCGGGCACGTGCTCCACTGTGAGCAGAAATCGGCTCAGAAAGAGGTCCCACCTAGTTTATTTGTCCCTGGTATCCTTTTTGACGTTCCAACTAGGTGAGCGTCTTACTGTCGGTTCGTAACAGAAACGGCCAATCTTCACGGAAGGGCCGGTACCTTTTTATTGTCTATACGATCTCGAGGTACTCCTGCTCGTCGCAATGGTACCGGGCCTCGGTGGACGAGAATCTCGCGCTGACAATGGAGATAATTCGACGTCTGCCATCGAGTTCGTCCTGCATCAAAACGGCAACTGCAGCCGCAACTGTGGCTGGACTTTTCTGCTGCTCCTGCTCTGCTCGCTGGCGAGCCTCCTCCTCCGAACGCAGATGTTCGGCCTCACGACGGGCCGCTTATGCTCCTTCTGTAACTGTCGACGCGCCTCCTCTTCACGACGTCGCTTCCCTTCGCGCCTCCTGGAGCACTCTCGATTCGCCCGACGCTTTAAAGACGATTTAAAAGGATTTCCAAAAATGTAAGAAAAATTCTATTCTTTTTCAGATATGGTTAGAAGTTCTGAAAAAAATTATACACACCTCCTTTAAATTACTTGACGTCATTTAAAGTTTAAACTTAATTTTGACTATTTTAAAAACTTCTAAATATCTCTTAAAATTGCTCAGACACTTTTTTATAAATAATAATTGTTCAATTATTATTTTTACATGAAAATTCAACAATTCCGCATAAAAGTTTAACATTTTCTAAAATATAACAAAAAAATTGTAACGTTAAAAGTTGAAAAGCTCTTGGAAATTGTAAGGTTTTAAAGATATCTATGTCAACAAAATTCAACTGCAAATTGTTTACTTCAAAATAGTTGGAGTTAATTTACTCATATAAAATAAACAGTCATATATTGCTGAATATGAAATAATTATTCTTCTTCTTAATTAAAAAAATGTTAATGGAATGGGTTAAAAATTGAATGCTTTGGACTGACAAAATATTTTTTAATTCAATGAAAGCCTTTAATTATGAATATCTTATTATTAACTTATTATTGAGTCTTATTATTAAGTTCTTAAACTTCAAACGTATTCAGAATCGTTTAATCAAACAAATTATTGTCAATTTTTGATACTTGAAGTACAGATCAATTAGAAAAAATATTTATTTATTTATGTTTACAGTTGATTATTTAATACTGTTTTTATCCAAACATGTCAACTTCAAAAGCTTTTAATTTTTAATTATATTAATCTTTAAGACTGCACTTAAAAATTCTTTAAATTAAAAATGTACGCTTAGAGATAAAAATTTTAAATGAAGAATATTGAA
>NC_046657.1:63064836-63066158 GCF_010883055.1 Belonocnema kinseyi
AACCGACAGTAAGACGCTCACCTTATTTGAACGTCAAAAAGGATACCAGGGACAAATAAACTAGGTGGGACCTCTTCCTAAGCCGATTTCTGCTCACAGTGGAGCACGTGCCCGGAACGGACAACGAGTTGCCCGATTCTCTCTCTCGTCACCTCAATCCTGACGAATTATCGCCCGGCGAGTCAGGCATGGAGCAAATGCTGCCGCCCACTACCAAAACCGCCCGCACTGACAGAGCCACGTCATTGCCAGTATTGAGCACCTTGGCGCGGCCGCTGCTGCTTCGAGATTCGTCGTGAGCGCGCCGGAACCAGAGATCCACGCAAGCGTCGACCCTTTAAATATCCGGTCCCTTTGCGGGTACCGCGGTTCATCGAGGAGCCTTGTTACGTCTTCCCGCCTGTCAATTTAGTTCGTCGGCACGGATTTCTGACGGCCGGACCAAGTCAACCCATCGTAGTGGATTGTCCTAGCATCCCACCTTGCCCCTGAGGTTTACGAGTTGCCCCATGTACGCTTTTTCTGGCAACCGGAGAGTTCATCCGCGTTCAATTAATCCCTGTAGAGATTGCGGATCCGCCGGCCAATAACGTGACTGTACCTAGTGTAGGCATCAGCAACGAGGTTCGTGCCTCAAGTGTACCACCATCAGCGAACGTAACCTGTAGTCTGGTCGATCAGGTCCTTCCTAGTACCCTTTCAGTTTCCACTACCCGCGAGGAATTTATATTTCGTGGGTTGATGAATGAGGAGCGGGTAAACCGCGAACTAAAATAAAAAAAAGGTCTTCAAGTGGCTCCTCACCAACTCTCACGCTTTCGTCGTCGTCGTGATCGCTCGCTCATCGCCAGCTCAGACCCTCTCTGTGCCGCGCAACTAGCTTCAGCCCAGATTCGTTCACTTAACGCCGCAACCAAGGCAAATTATAAAATTGAGTACGCCAAATTTTTTTGCTAATTTTATGCTGAACGAAAACTTTTTTGCTTTGTAAGCTTCGGAAAAAAGAATGGCGGCGCTAGCAGGACGTGCATTCAGCGCCGCCTCCTCAGAAAACTCACTGAAATTGATTATAATGTGATAAACGATAAGTGGAAATTTTTTTTTGCTTTATGATGACATACATTACGTTTACCAAAAACCTACCCTTAAGTCTTACACAACTACCCCCTGTGATCAAAAACGTTTTCAAAATGGGGAAAACTACCTTCAATAATGTAAACATGATTTAGGGTTTCGAATTAATCACATGGCACTTGAAAATTTCGTCCACTTTATAATTTCCCCAAAACTACTCTTCCACGTGAACGTATGCAGAAGAACAT
>NC_046657.1:63066258-63067754 GCF_010883055.1 Belonocnema kinseyi
TTAAACAAAAAGATTCATTTTTGAACAAAAAAATTCATCATCTGGAAACGTAATAAAACGTAATAATTTAAATTTATTTCAAGAGATTTCAAAAAATTACAGGAGATTTAAAGGTTTTATTGCATGTTTTAACACTCCCAACATTTCACAAGTTTTGAAAGATTTTGAAAATTTCTACGAATTTGAAAGTTTTTTTAGAGAACTTTTTAAGATTAAATTAATTTTAAATGAAGTGGTTTCCGCAGATTTCAAAGATTTTAAGTTTTTGAAAAAGTTGTCCAAAGATTGCAAAAAAATTTAAAGGAATTGGACAGACTGTTATGAGATTTTTTTATTGTAAAG
Organism: Belonocnema kinseyi; assembly: GCF_010883055.1. Taxonomy (NCBI): domain Eukaryota; kingdom Metazoa; phylum Arthropoda; class Insecta; order Hymenoptera; family Cynipidae; genus Belonocnema; species Belonocnema kinseyi. Next base: position 63,066,601 of record NC_046657.1, read on the forward strand.
GTAGAGGATTTTGGTTCAAAATTCGTCTTTTCGCTCAAAAGTCAAATTTTGGAAAAAATGTAGGCTATTCGGTCTAAAGTTAAATTTTCTGTTGAAAATTCAAAAATTTAATTGAAAATATTGTTGTTTTTCTTGTTTTGTTTAAAAATACATTTTCTTCTAACTCAGAATTTATATATCCTATTTTTCGTTAAAAATTCACGTTTTTTGGTTAAAAACTCAACTATTTTGATATAAAGTTAAACTACTTGGTTCAAAATCAAATTTTCTGTTGAGAATGAAACGATATGATTCAAAATATATAATTTTAATTAATTTTTTTTTTATGAATTTTTTAACTGAAAATTCAACTGTTCTATTTTTAGTGGAAAATTTCTTCTCGTGGCTTGAAAATTCAATATTTTCTTATATGTAGAAAGTAAAATAGTTGCTTGATAATTCAATTCCCTGTTGAGAATTCAAAAATTTGACTGAAAATCGATTTTTCTTTGAATTAATTTTTTTTACCCGAAAATTTAACTATTCTATTTTTTGTTGAAATTTCGTCTTCTTGGATTGAAAATATAAATATTTTGTTTCCTGCAGTAAGTTTGACTAGTTGGTTAAAACTGTAATGTCCTGTTAAGAATTCAATAATTTGATTAAAAATAGGTTTTTCTTAACTAAAAATTTAACTATCCTATTTTTATTTGAAAATTCACTTTTCTGGCTTGAATATTCAATTATTTTATTTCTGTTAGAAAATTCAAATATTTGGTTAAAAATTAAATTTTGTGTTGAACAAATGATAACTAAATAAATTGATTGAATTAAAAAAAAAATTTTAACTAAAAATTTAAGTGTGCTATCTTTTGTGTGAAATTCCTCTTCCTAGTTTAAAAATGCAACTATTTTGTTCGTATTAGAAAGTTTTAGAACTTGAAAATTCAACTATTTTGATTCTTGTTAAAAAATTAATTTTCTGTTGACAATTCTACAATTTGATTGAAAATATTTTGATTATTTTTTTTGTACATGAAAATTAATTTTTTTAAAAGAAAATTTAAGTATCCTTTGTCGATTTAAAATTCATCCATTTTGCTTTAAAAAATCAACTATATTGGTTCAAAGTTCAAATATTTGGTTGAAAATTAAAAGTTGTGTTGAGAATTCAA
>NC_046657.1:63067854-63070869 GCF_010883055.1 Belonocnema kinseyi
AAAAAAAACAATTTTTAAACAAAAAGAATAATTTAGTACTGAAAAGATGATTTTTCTATAAAATTAAATAATTTTCAGCCATAAAGTTCATTTTTTATAAAACAGAGGAAAAACATTTCTGAATTTTTAAGAAAGTAATTGAATTTTAGAAACTATTTTTCAAATTTTGACACAAACAGATAAATGTTTTAAAATAAACAATAATTTTCTAGAAAAAAATTAACAAAATTAATTTCCTACAGCAAAAAACGAATTCTTCACAAATTTTAAGAATTCTCAACCAAAAAGTTGAATTTTTAACTAAAAAAAAGAATTATTGAACAAAAAGATTATCTTCCCACCCAGAAAGACGAAATTTCAATACAAATAAAGAATTCTAAACCAAAAAGATTAATTATTATACAAAATGATTAATTTACTCTTAAAAAGTTTGATTCTTAAGAAAGAAAAAAGTTTATTTTAAAGAAAGTGGTTTAAATTTGAAATATATTGTTAAATTTCCAAGCTAAAAGAGAAATGTTTAAGTTAAAAGATTAATTTACTGCGAAAAACGAATTTTTATAAAAATTAGAAAATTCTAAATCAAAATTTTTGAACTTTCAACTGAAAAAAGAAGATTTTTTAAGCAAAAAGATTAATTTACTAAATAAAAAAATATTTCATAAATTTGAAGAGATCCCATTAATAAAATTGAAGTTTTAGTTTAAAAAAACAGAAAAAATCATTTTTAAATTTTTAAGAAAGTAGTTGAATTTTAGAACCTATTTGTCAAATTTTCATACAAATAGATAAACGTTTTAACATAAAGATTAATTTTAAAAAAATAACAAAAAGATTAATTTTCTACATGAATAAAACGAAATTTTAACCAAACTCAAGAACCCTCAACCTGAAATTAGAATTCTTACTAAAAATGATTAATTATTAAACAAAAAGAATAATTTCTACCAAACTGGCGAATTTTTTATATAAATCAAGAATCTTGTGCCAAAAAGATGAATTTTCAACTTAAGGGGAAAAATTTTTTGGCAAAAAGATTAATTTACTAAAAAAGAAATTCAGTAAATTCAAGATATCTTTACCAAAAATGTGAAGTTTTAACTAAGAAAGATGACTTTGTAAACAAAAAGATGAATGTATGAGCAAAAAAGTTGGATTTTCAACAAAATTCATAAATTTTGTACTAAACAGTTGAATTTCCATCTAAAAACATAAAATTTTAAACAAAAAGATTCATTTTTAAACAAAAAAATTCATCATCTGGAAACGTAATAAAACGTAATAATTTAAATTTATTTCAAGAGATTTCAAAAAATGACAGGAGATTTAAAGGTTTTATTGCATGTTTTCACACTCCCAAGATTTCACAAGTTTTGAAAGATTTTGAAAATTTCTACGAATTTGAAAGTTTTTTTTTAGAGAACTTTTTAGGATTAAATTAATTTTAATTGAAGTGGTTTCCACAGATTTCGAAGATTTTAAGTTTTTGAAAAAGTTGTCCAAAGATTGCAAAAAATTTAAAAGGAATTGGACAGACTGCTATGAGATTTTTTTAGTGTAAAGGTAGAGGATTTTGGTTCAAAATTCGTCTTTTTCGCTCAAAAGTCAAATTTTGGAAAAAATGTAGGCTATTTGGTCTAAAGTTAAATTTTCTGTTGAAAATTCAACAATTGAATTGAAAATATTGTTGTTTTTCTTGTTTTGTTTAAAAATACATTTTCTTCTAACTCAGAATTTATATATCCTATTTTTGGTTGAAATTTCACCTTTTTTTGTTAAAAACTCAACTATTTTGATATAAAGTTAAACTACTTGGTTCAAAATTAAATTTTCTGTTGAGAATGAAACAGTTTGATTCAAAATATATAATTTTAATTAATTTTTTTTTATTAATTTTTTTTTTAACTGAAAATTCAACTGTTCTATTTTTGGTGGAAAGTTTCTTCTCGTGGCTTGAAAATTCAATATTTTCTCATATGTAGAAAGTAAAAATAGTTGCTTGAAAATTCAATTCCCTGATGAGAATTCAAGAATTTGACTGAAAATCGATTTTTCTTTGAGTTAATTTTTTTTACCCGAAAATTTAACTATTCTATTTTTTGTTGAAATTTCGTGTTCTTGGATTGAAAATATAACTATTTTGTTTCTTGCAGCAAGTTTGACTAGTAGGTTAAAACTGTAATGTCCTGTTGAGAATTCAATAATTGAACAAATGATAACTAAATAAATTAATTGAAATAAAGAAAAAATTATAACTAAAAATTTAAATGTGCTATCTTTTGTGTGAAATTCCTCTTCCTAGTTTAAAAATGCAACTATTTTGTTCATAGTAGAAAGTTTTAGCACTTGCTTAAAAAATCAAATTTCTTGTTGAAAATGAAACAATTTGATTAAAAATAGGATTTCTTTCATTCTGTTTTTAATGAAAATTTAACTGTCCTTATTTTTAAATTATTGGTGCTGGCTTGAAAATTTAACTATTTTGTTTCTTGTTAAAAAATTAATTTTCTGTTGATAATTCTACAATTTGATTGAAAATATTTTTATTCTTTTTTTTTGTACTTGAAAATTAAGTTTTTTTAAAGAAAATTTAAGTATCCTTTTGTCGATTTAAAATTCATCCATTTTGCTTTAAAAAATCAACTATATTGGTTCAAAGTTCAAATATTTGGTTGAAAATTAAAAGTTGCGTTGAGAATTCAACAATTTTATTGAAAATATTTTAAAAAAATTTGTTTAACTAAAAAATTTAACTGTCCTATTTGTGGCTTAAAAACTCAAATATTTAATTTCTGGAAAAAATGTCAATTATTTGATCAAAAATTAAATTTTGTGTTAGGAATTCAACAATTATATTGAAAATATTGTTTTTTTATTTGTTTTCAAGTGAAAATTCAAATATTACATTTTTGGTTAAAAACTCGTCCTTCTGGCTTGTCATACAAGTTGCAAATTTATCTTTATGAATAAAAATTAATTTATTTAGTTGCAAATTGAACTAATTTTTCCTTTTTT
>NC_046657.1:63070969-63075580 GCF_010883055.1 Belonocnema kinseyi
GGAAAAACCTCTGAATTCCTCTGATATCTTCAAAATCGCTTGAAATTTAATTGAAATTACTTTATACACAAATTTCTAAAGATTTAAAAATTTTATTTTTTCCATGCCTTTGTAGGATTTAATTAATTTTATTTGAAATGTCTCCCCAAGTATTTTGAAGATTTAAGAGAATTTAAGCAATTTCAAGGTATTTTCCATTTTCATAAAAATTTTAATGATTTCTACAGATTATTACCTATTCGGCAGATTTTAAAAGGTAAAAGATATGAATTTAAACCTTGATTGTGAATTTTCAAGAAGAAAGTTCAGTTTCTACAAAATAATTTATTTTTTAATTGCGATGATGGATTTTTAATTAAAAGTTTTAAAATGTTAGATTCAACTGATTTGTTGAATATTCAAATTAAATATACTTACTTTCATTTCGAAAAGAGAAAACTAAAAAATAAACTGATAATTTTGAACCAAAAAAGATTTTACAGTCTATGTACAAAAGAATTCCATCTAAAATGTGAAATTTTCAAAGCAAAATGATGAATTTCCTGCAAAAAAGTTTAGTTTTTGACCCAAAAATAAAACGAGTTAGCAATCAGATAATTGAATTCCTAACTAAAAAAGGTATAATTTTTACTAAAAAAAATTATTTTTAACAAAATCAGTTACATTTTCTAGTAAAGAAATTATTTTTCGCTCAAACTTTTTTTTTCTGAAGCTAAATGAATTTCTAACTCAAAAAGTAAAGTGTCAAATAAAAAAAAAACGATTTTTTAACAAATTCGTGAAATTTTGTACCAAAAATTTCATTTTTATATAAAGTAAAAAATTTTTAAGATACATTTTAGACAAAAAATATATTAATTTAGTCTCAATCAGAAAAATAAATGTTTGAACAGGAAAAACGTTAATTTGCAACATACTATTTGAATCTTCAAAGAAAAGAAACTAAAGAATAATAAAGAAAAAACAGTCATAAAAAATGTAGAATTTTTCTATAAAAAATACGATTTTTCAACCAAATAAATGAATTTTTGACTTCAAGAGAAAAGCATTGTTAGCATGAATTTTTTAGTAAAAAAGATAAATTTACAACCAATAACAGAATATTTTAATTTTCAGGAAGAAAAATCAATTTTGAACCATAGAAAAACAAAATTCTAAAAAAAAAGGAAAAAAATAGTTCAATTTGCAACTAAATAAATTAATTTTTATTCATAAAGATAAATTTTCAACTTATATGACTGATTATCTGCCCAAAAATACAAATTTAAAAAAAAGTTGTATTTTTACATAAAAGAGAGAAATTTTGAAATCAAAACTGAATAGGTAATTTTTTAATAAAAAAATAAATACTAAGCAACCAAATAAAACAAAGTTTGAACAGAAATGTTGAATCCTCAAGCTAACATATAAATTTTGTAACCAAATAGTTAAAATTTTACTAAAATGGTAGAATTCTCAAGCCAGAAGGACGAGTTTTTAACCAAAAATGGAATATTTGAATTTTCACTTGAAAACAAATTTAAAAAAAAACAATATTTTCAATATAATTGTTGAATTCCTAATACAAAATTTAATTTTTGATCAAATAATTGACATTTTTTCCAGAAATTAAATATTTGAGTTTTTAAGCCACAAATAGGACAGTTAAATTTTCAGTTAAAAAAATTTTTTAAAAATATTTTCAATAAAATTGTTGAATTCTCAACACAACTTTTAATTTTCAACCAAATATTTGAACTTTGAACCAATATAGTTGATTTTTTAAAGCAAAATGGATGAATTTTAAATCGACAAAAGGATATTTAAATTTTCTTTAAAAAAAATTAATTTTCATTTACAAAAAAAAAAGAATAAAAATATTTTCAATCAAATTGTTTCATTTTCAACAAGAAATTTGACTTTTTAAGCAAGTGCTAAAACTTTCTACAATGAACAAAATAGTTGCATTTTTAAACTAGGAAGAGGAATTTCACACAAAAGATAGCACATGTAAATTTTTAGTTAAAATTTTTTCTTTATTTCAATTAATTTATTTAGTTATCATTTGTTCAATTATTGAATTCTCAACAGGGAATTAAATTTTCAAGCAACTATTTTTATTTTCTACATATGAGAAAATATTGAATTTTCAAGCCACGAGAAGAAATTTTACACCAAAAATAGAACAGTTGAATTTTCAGTTAAAAAAAAATTAATAAAAAAAAATTGATTAAAATTATATATTTTGAATCAAATTGTTTCATTCTCAACAGAAAATTTAATTTTGAACCAAGTAGTTTAGCTTTATATCAAAATAGTTGAGTTTTTAACAAAAAAAGGTGAATTTTCAACCAAAAATAGGATATATAAATTCTGAGTCAGAAGAAAATGTATTTTTAAACAAAACAAGAAAAACAACAATATTTTCAATTAAATTGTTGAATTTTCAACAGAAAATTTAACTTTAGACCGAATAGCCTACATTTTTTCCAAAATTTGACTTTTGAGCGAAAAAGACGAATTTTGAACCAAAATCCTCTACCTTTACACTAAAAAAATCTCATAGCAGTCTGTCCAATTCCTTTTAAATTTTTTGCAATCTTTGGACAACTTTTTCAAAAACTTAAAATCTTCGAAATCTGTGGAAACCACTTCAATTAAAATTAATTTAATCCTAAAAAGTTCTCTAAAAAAAACTTTCAAATTCGTAGAAATATTCAAAATCTTTCAAAACTTGTGAAATCTTGGGAGTGTGAAAACATGCAATAAAACCTTTAAATCTACTGTAATTTTTTGAAATCTCTTGAAATAAATTTAAATTATTACGTTTTATTACGTTTCCAGATGATGAATTTTTTTGTTCAAAAATGAATCTTTTTGTTTAAAATTTTATGTTTTCAGATGGAAATTCAACTGTTTAGTAAAAAATTTATGAATTTTGTTGAAAATCCAACTTTTTTGCTCATACATTCATCTTTTTGTTTACAAAGTCATCTTTGTTAGTTAAAACTTCACATTTTTGGTAAAGAAATCTTGAATTTACTGAATTTATTTTTTAGTAAATTAATCTTTTTGCCAAAAAAATGTTTCCCTTTAAGTTGAAAATTCATCTTTTTGGCACAAGATTCTTGACTTATATGTATAAAAAATTCGCCAGTTTGGTAGAAATTATTCTTTTTGTTTAATAATTAATCCTTTTTAGTAAGAATTCTAATTTCAGGTTGAGGGTTCTTGAGTTTGGTTAAAATTTCGTTTTATTCATGTAGAAAATTAATCTTTTTGTTATTTTTTTTAAAATTAATCTTTATGTTAAAACGTTTATCTATTTGTATCAAAATTTGACAAATAGGTTCTAAAATTCAACTACTTTCTTAAAAATTAAAAAATGTTTTTTTCTGTTTTTTTAAACTAAAACTTCAATTTTATTAATGGGATCTCTTGAAATTTATTAAATATTTTTTTATTTAGTAAATTAATCTTTTTGCTTAAAAAATCTTCTTTTTTCAGTTGAAAGTTCAAAATTTTTGATTTAGAATTTTCTAATTTTTATAAAAATTCGTTTTTCGCAGTAAATTAATCTCTTAATTTAAACATTTCTCTTTTAGCTTGGAAATTTAACAATATATTTCAAATTTAAACCACTTTCTTTAAAATAAACTTTTTTCTTTCTTAAGAATCAAACTTTTTAAGAGTAAATTAATCATTTTGTATAATAGTTAATATTTTTGGTTTAGAATTCTTTATTTGTATTGAAATTTCGTCTTTCTGGGTGGGAAAATAATCTTTTTGTTTAATAATTTTTTTTTTTAGTTAAAAATTCAACTTTTTGGTTGAGAATTCTTAAAATTCGTGAAGAATTCATTTTTTGCGGTAGGAAATTACTTTTGTTAATTTTTTTTTCTAGAAAATTATTTATCAAATTAGTAGGAGTGAGCAAGGTGTAAAAAGAATGAGACACGATGTTTGTAGAAAAGAAAACTCTTTATTCAGCGACTCGTCTAAAACAGCTCTGCTCTGCTCTGCAGCTAGACTCGCAGTGCCGCCGCACCGCCGCGTCGCGTCGTCCGACTCGAGCGCCAACGCATGCGCAGTTCACTTTATACAGAGACGCACTTATACATATGAACTCTCATTATTTCAACGCTCCCTCACGTCTTTGTTATAAAGTTAATTCACAGTCTTAGTGTTTGGTTTAAATAAATTACAGTACTTTGGAAGCTCTAGTTTCACCCTTAAATCTTTTCATATAACATCATATAAAATCTACTCTACTATTTACACTAAGTATCTGTATCAGTCAAACTTTAAATATCAGTATTTATTTTACGTCAAGTCTTACTTTTGTTTATTAATTGTAAATCTTCATATCTCTTCATCTACTTAAGCTTCGTCATAAAATACCCACTCATTTTTAGCATCATCCCAATAATAATTATTTCCGTCTGTGTCTGATGACCAAAAAGTTCTATCTCTTGTATTCAGCATCACTCCATCATCATATTATTGGAATGAACCATCATTTGTTGCATATGGATCCACATATTCTGCAAAGATACATTCATCTACGTTAAATATTTTGTTTGTCATCTCTTCATGTAAAACAAATGATAATGGCTTAGTGAATATGTCAGC
>NC_046657.1:63075680-63077120 GCF_010883055.1 Belonocnema kinseyi
AAAAATCAACTATATTGGTTCAAAGTTCAAATATTTGGTTGAAAATTAAAAGTTGTGTTGAGAATTCAACAATTTTATTGAAAATATTTTTAAAAAATTTTTAACTGAAAATTTAACTGTCCTATTTGTGGCTTAAAAACTCAAATATTTAATTTCTGGAAAAAATGTCAATTATTTGATCAAAAAATAAATTTTGTGTTAGGAATTCAACAATTATATTGAAAATACTGTTTTTTTTAAATTTGTTTTCAAGTGAACATTCAAATATTCCATTTTTGGTTAAAAACTCGTCCTTCTGGCTTGAGAATTCTACCATTTTAGTAAAATTTTAACTATTTGGTTACAAAATTTATATGTCAGCTTGAGAATTCAACATTTTTGTTCAAACTTTGTTTTATTTGATTGCTTAGTATTTATTTTTTTGTTAAAAAATTACCTATTCAGTTTTGATTTCAAAATTTCTCTCTTTTATGTAAAAATACAACTTTTTTTTTAAATTTGTATTTTTGGACAGATAATTAGTCATGTAAGTTGAAAATTTATCTTTATGAATAAAAATTAATTTATTTAGTTGGAAATTGAACTATTTTTTTCCTTTTTTTTAGAATTTTGTTTTTCTATGGTTCAAAATTTATTTTTCTTCCTGAAAATTAAAATATTCTATTATTGGTTGTAAATTTATCTTTTTCACTTAAAAATTCATGCTAACAATGCTTTTCTTTTGAAGTCAAAAATTCATTTATTTGGTTGAAAAATCGTATTTTTTATAGAAAAATTCTACATTTTTTATGACTTTTTTTTGTTTATTATTCTTTAGTTTCTTTTCTTTGAGGATTCAAATAATATGTTGGCAATTAACGTTTTTCCTGTTCAAACATTTATTTTTCTGATTGAGATTGAATTAATATATTTTTTGTCTAAAATGTATCTTCTTTTAGTTGAAGATTAATGTATTTTGTTTTAAATTTGTCTTTTTTTGTAGAAAACTTGTTTTTTTTATAGGAAATTAAATGATTTGCTTACAAAGTAATTTTTTCGTTAAAAATTTTTTACTTTATATAAGAATGTAACTTGTACAAAATTTCACGAATTTGTCAAAAAATCGTTTTTTTTTTATTTCACACTTTACTTTTTGAGTTAGAAATTCATTTAGCTTCAGAATAAAAAAAAAAGTTTGAGCGAAAAATGATTTCTTTACTAGAAAATGTAACTGATTTTGTTAAAAATAATTTTTTTTAGTAAAAATTATATCTTTTTTAGTTAGAAATTCAATTATCTGATTGCTAACTCGTTTTTCTTGGGATGAATATTCAGTTATTTTGATAAAGGCTCAATATTTTTATGTTCAAAATTAAATTTGTTTGTTAAAAAAAATCATATTTTTGGGTCAAAAACTAAACTTTTTTGCAGGAAATTCATCATTTTGCTTTGAAAATTTCA
>NC_046657.1:63077130-63077784 GCF_010883055.1 Belonocnema kinseyi
GGAATTCTTTTGTACATATACTGTAAAATCTTTTTTGGTTCAAAATTATCTGCTTATTTTTTAATTTTCTCTTTTCGAAATGAAAGTTAAGTATATTTAATTTGAATATTCAACAAATCAGTTGAATCTAACACTATTAAGCTTTTAATTAAAAAACCATCATCGCATTTAAAAAAAAAATTATTTTGTAGAAACTCAACTTTCTTCTTGAAAATTCACAATCCAAGTTTAAAAATTCACATCTTTACAGGAAATTTGTATTTATTCTTTAAAAATTAAATTTTGAATATATTCATATATTCGAAATTTGATCAAATCCATTGGAATCCCTTTAGATTTTAAACCCTCTTTGAATTCCTCGAAGATCTTTTTAAAATCTGCCGAATAGTTAATAATCTGTAGAAATCATTTAAATTTTTATAAAAAGGGAAAATACCTTGAAATTGCTTAAATTCTCTTAAATCTTCAAAATACTTGGGGAGACATTTTAAATAAAATTAATTAAATCCTACAAAGGCCTCGAAAAAATAAAATTTTTAAATCTGTAGAAATTTTTTAAATCTTTAGAAATTTGTGTATAAAGTAATTTCAATTAAATTTCAAGCGATTTTGAAGATATCAGAGGAATTCAGAGGTTTTTCCTATGCAGTGATG
>NC_046657.1:63077796-63078560 GCF_010883055.1 Belonocnema kinseyi
AATGTTCAGGTGATCTCAAATTTCACTATGATCGAGAATCTGAACTAAAAAGTTTCGAGATTCTCGACTGGAGAAGTTTGGAGTTCACCTGGACATGTTTCAGAGAAAATCGCGAATTTTCTCGAAACCGTGTCGAATGCATCACCATAACTGTATAAAGGTTATTTATGCAGAATCCCTATTTTAGGAAGTACAGGTAAATATAGGTTTTCTAAAATAGCATGTTTTCCCGTTACTACCGAATTAAAAAAAACAGTAAATAAATAAAAATGAATACAATTTAAAAACAAGAAATAAAAAAAAATTGCTTTAAATCCAGCAATCGACATTGTATGATATTTTATTTGCAGAAATTAATTTAAATCGTTTCAAGCCTTTTTCAAAAAGTCATTATTCCAAAATTAATTATTACGAATTTCTAAATTGTTTTCGATTTTAGTTTCAGGAAATCCAAATCTGAAAATAAGAACGTGCACATTTTAATTTAATTTTATTAATTATTAAACTATATCGTATATTCTACTCACCAGCAGAGTAGATGAAAATCGCTGATGTCACCACGAGAGCAAGCAGAGCGGCACCACCCATAGCACCCATTATCAAAAAACAGAGGAGTCTGCTTATTTATAAATTTATCAGGAGAATACCAGTGACAACAAACTAAAGAATTCGGTAGTTTTTCGGTTCATATATGTATATACATATATACATAAAGCCCCACTCTTTATCCATATTTCACATAGTCTAAAGCATGGTGATTGGTT
>NC_046657.1:63078660-63079731 GCF_010883055.1 Belonocnema kinseyi
TTTATATTAACTTTACAGGTTAATATTGTGACTTACGATTAATTACCCGAAATCTAATTTTAAACATGTTGATAAAGTTCCGAAAAATTATTAAATTTATTGGTAATTTATGGTAAAATTACAGCTGATTTATTGTAACTTATCATAAATTTCTTTAAACTTAATTTAAAATTTTGTATAAATTTCCACAAATGTGTGGAAATTTTCGGTCATTTACGGTAATTTTTCAGGTAAATATGGTAACTTACCAAAAATTATTCAAAATTTTATTTTAAACATTTTTATAAGTGTCCGGAAATTTATGCAATTTTTTGGTAATTTATGGTAACATATCATAAATTGCCCAAAATTCAATATAAACATTTCTATAAATTTCCGGCAAATTTCTTAAATTTCCATAATTCGTTTGTTAATTTACGGTAATTTGATCAATTATATGTGGTAACTTTCCATAAATAAACGCGAAATTTTATTATCTGCAAAAAAGTATCCTTTAAAACCAAAATTGAAAGAAATTTTAAAATAATTTCAAACCCAGGAAAAAAAAGTTTGAACGAGATTCTTAAATTTTCAACCAGAATAATGACTTTTCAACCTAAAGAATCAATTCTCAAACCAAAAGATTAATTCTCCATCAAACAGACGAGTTTTCAACTGAAAAAAATGAATTTTTAGTAAATAAACAAAAATTCAACAAATTATTGAAATTTTTAATTAAGGAAATGAATTATCAACCAAAATAATTGAATTTTCAAACAAGAAGAACACATTTCTGGAAAAAGTCAATGATCAAAAACATGGTTGAATTTTCAGTAAAAATTATCAATTTTCAAAAAAATAAAAGCGAATTTTCAGAAAATTACTTAAATTTTTAAACGAAGAATGATTTTTCAGCCAAAAAGATAAATTATTAAGTATAAGAATTAATTTTGAAACAAAATAGACAAATTTTTCTTAAAATACATGAATTCTCATCCAAATGGTACATTTTCAATGTAGAAGAGGCGAATTTTTAACCAAAAATGGATAAGTGAAATTTTCAGTTAATCAATTTTTAACGAAAAAAACTGA
>NC_046657.1:63079831-63080784 GCF_010883055.1 Belonocnema kinseyi
AAATCTCTTGAAATAAATTTAAATTATTACGTTTTATTACGTTTCCAGATGATGAATTTTTTTGTTCAAAAATGAATCTTTTTGTTTAAAATTTTATGTTTTTAGATGGAAATTCAACTGTTTAGTACAAAATTTATGAATTTTGTTGAAAATCCAACTTTTTTGCTAATACATTCATCTTTTTGTTTACAAAGTCATCTTTGTTAATTAAAACTTCACATTTTTGGTAAAGAAATCTTGAATTTACTGAATTTCTGTTTTAGTAAATTAATCTTTTTGCCAAAAAAATTTTCCCTTTAAGTTGAAAATTCATCTTTTTGGCACAAAATTCTTGACTTATATAAAAAATTCGCCTTTTTGGCAGAAATTAATCTTTTTGTTTAATAATTAACCTTTTTTAGTAAAAATTCTAATTTCAGGTTGAGGGTTCTTGAGTTTGGTTAAAATTTCGTTTTATTCATGTAGAAAATTAATCTTTTTGTTATTTTATTTTAAATTAATCTTTATGTTAAAACGTTTATATATTTGTATCAAAATTTGACAAATAGGTTCTAAAATTCAACTACTTCCTTAAAAATTTAAAAATGTTTTTTTTCTTTTTTTTTTAAACTAAAGCTTCAATTTTATTATTGGGATCTCTTGAAATTTTTGAAATATTTTTTTATTTAGTAAATTAATCTTTCTGCTTAAAAAATCTTCTTTTTTCAGTTGAAAGTTGAAAATTTTTTTTAGAATTTTCTAATTTTTATAAAAATTCGTTTTTCGCAGTAAATCAATCTTTAACTTTAAACATTTCTCTTTTAGCTTGGAAATTTAACAGTATATTTCAAATTTAAACCACTTTCTTTAAAATAAACTTTTTTCTTTCTTAAGAATCCAACTTTCTAAGAGCGACTTAATCATTTTGTATAATAATTAATCTTTTTGGTTTAGAATTCTTTATTTATATTGAA
>NC_046657.1:63080794-63081142 GCF_010883055.1 Belonocnema kinseyi
TCTGGGTGGGAAAATAATCTTTTTGTTCAAAAATTCTTTTTTTTTTAGTTACAAATTCAACTTTTTGTTTGAGAATTCTTAAAATTTGTGAAGAATTCGTTTTTTGCGGTAGGAAATTAACTTTGTTAATTTTTTTCTAGAAAATTATTCTTTATGTTAAAACATTTATCTGTTTGTGTCAAAATTTGAAAAATAGATTCTAAAATTCAATTACTTTCTTAAAAATTAAGAAATGTTTTTCCTCTGTTTTATAAAAATTGAACTTTATGGCTGAAAATTCTTTAATTTGACTGAAAAATCATCTTTTCAGTACTAAATTATTCTTTTTGTTTAAAAATTGTTTTTTTT